>NW_026894834.1:0-70932 GCF_032452875.1 Bos javanicus
ACGTGATCAGTGCATGATCAGTCCGTGACCAGTACATGGTAGCTACGTGATCATTGCCTGCAGCCGTGATCAGTGCATGATGTACGTGATCAGTGCATGATAGCCACGTGATCAGTGCATGATCAGTCATGTGATCGTGCATGATCAGCCGCGTGATGATGCATGATATCCCGCGTGATCAGTGCATGATCAGCCACGTGATCAGTGCATGAGAGCAACGTCAGTGCATGATCAGTGCGTGATCATGTATGATCAGCACGTGTCAGTGCATGATGAGCCACGTGATCAGTGCAGGATCAATTCGTGATCAGTGCATGATCAGTCCGCGTGACCAGTACATGGTTTCGTGATCGTTGCATGATCAGCCACGTGATCAGTGCATGATAGCCACGTGATCAGTGCATGATCAGTCCGTGATCAGTGCATGATCAGTCCGTGAAACAGTGCAGTCATTTGCGTGATCAGTGCATGATCAGTCCGCGTTACCAGTATATGGTTGCTACGTGATCATTCCGCAGCGAGCCACGTGAGCAGTGCATGATAGCCACGTGATGTGTGCATGAGTTACGTGATCAGTGTATGATCAGCCACGTGATCAGTGCATGATGTCACGTGATCAGTGCATGATAGTCACGTGATCAGTGCATGATCAGCCACGTGATCAGTGCATGATCAGCCGTGATCAGTGCATGATAGCCACGTGATCAGTGCATGATCAGTCACGTGATCAGTGCATGATCAGTGCGTGATCAGTGCATGGTCAGCCACGTGATCAGTGCATGATCAGCCACGTGATCAGTGCATGATCAGTCACGTGATCAGTGCATGATCAGTTATGTGATCAGTGTATGATCAGCCACGTGATCAGTGCATGATCAGCCACGTGATCAGTGCATGATCAGTTACGTGATCAGTGCATGATCAGTCACGTGATCAGTGCATGATAGCACGTGATCAGTGCATGATCAGCCACGTGATCAGTGCATGATAGTCACGTGATCAGTGCATGATAGTCACGTGATCAGTGCATGATCCACGTGATCAGTGCATGATCAGCCATGTGATCGTGTATGATCAGCCACATGATCAGTGCATGATATCCGTGATCAGTGCATGACAGTCACGTGATCAGTGCATGAGAGCCACGGATCAGTGCATGATCAGTCACGTGATACATGTGTGATCAGCCACGTGATCAGTGCATGATGAGCCACGTGATCACTGCATGATCAGTCACGTGATCAGTGCATGATCAGTCATGTGACCAGTACATGGTAGTTGCGTGATCATCGCATGATCAGCCACGTGAGCAGTGCATGATAGCCACGTGATCAGTGCATGATCAGACACGAGATCAGTGCATGATCAGTCACGTGATCAGTGCATGATCATTCGTGATCTTTGCATGATCAGTCACGTGACCAGTATATGGTTGCTACGTGATCATTCCATGGCAAGCCACGTGATCAGTGCATGATAGCCACGTGATCAGTGCATGAGTTCGTGAGCGAGTATGATCAGCCACGTGATCAGTGCATGAGTACGTGATCAGTGCATGATCAGTCACGTGACAGGTGCGTGATGAGCCACGTGAACAGTGCATGATCAGCCACGTGATCAGTGCATGATAGCCACGTGATCAGTGCATGATCAGTTACGTGAGCAGTGTATGATCAGCCACGTGATCAGTGCATGGTCAGACACGTGAACAGTGTATGATCAGCCACGTGATCAGTGCATGATATCCAAGTGATCAGTGCATGATCATCACGTGATCAGTGTATGATCAGCCACGTGAACAGTGCATGCTCAGTCACGTGATCTGGGCCTGCTGAGCTGCGTGATTACTGTCTGCTCATCTGCTTGACAATTGCCAGCTGAGCTGCACGATTCCTGCCTGTCATCTGCTTGACAATTGCCAGCTGTGCTGCGTAATTCCTGCCTGCTCAGCTGCTTGATTATTGCCAGCTGAGCAGCATGATTCCTCACACCTGAGTTCCATGATTATTGCCTGCTGACTGTTTGATTCGTGCCTACTCAGCTCTTTGTTTATTGCCTCCAGAGGCACATGATCAGTGTATGATAGCAAACATGATCAGCGCATGATCAGTCACATGATCAGCGCCATTAAGTCACGTGATCACTACATGATAGTCATGTGATCAGTCCATGCTCAGTCACGGTATCAGTGCATGATCAGCCACGTGATCAGTGCATGATCTGTCACAAGATTAGTGTATGATCATCCACGTGATCAGTGCACGGGCAGTCATGTGATCAGTGCATGATATAGACGTGAACAGTGCATGATCAGTCTCGTGATCAGTGCATGATAGCCACGTGATCAGTGCATGATCAGTCACCTGATGGGTGTATGATCATTCACGTGACCTGTACATGGTAGCTACATGATCATTGCATGATCAGCCACGTGAGTAGTTCATGATAGCCACGTGATCACTGCATGATCAGTCACGTGATCAGTGCATGATCAGTCACGTGACCAGTACATGTAGCTGCGTGATCATGGCATGATCAGCCACGTGAGCAGTGCATGATAGCCACGTGATCAGGGCATGATCAGACACGTGATCAGTGCATGATCAGTCACGTGATCAGTGCATGATCAGCCACGTGATCAGTGCATGATCAGGCACGTGATCAGTGTATGTCCAGCCAAGTGATCAGTGCATGATAGCCACGTGATCAGTGCATGATCAGTCACGTGATCAGTGCATGATCAGTTACGTGATCAGTGTATGATCAGCCACGTGATCAGTGCATGATCAGCCACGTGATCAGTGCATGATCAGTCACGTGATCAGTGTATGATCAGTCACGTGAACAGTGCATGTAGCTACGTGATCAGTGCATGATCAGCCACGTGATCAGTGCATGATAGCCACGTGATCAGTGCATGATAGCCACGTGATCAGTGCATGATCAGTCATGATACGTGTGTGATCAGCCACGTGATCAGTGCATGATAGCCACGTGATCAGTGCATGATAGCCACGTGATCAGTGCATGATCCACGTGATCAGTGCATGATCAGTCACGTGACCAGTACATGGTTGCTACGTGATCGTTGCATGATCAGCCACGTGAGCAGAGCATGATAGCCACGTGATCAGTGCATGATCAGTCACGTGATCAGTACATGATCAGTCACGTGAACAGTGCATGATCATTTACGTGATCTTTGCATGATCAGTCACGTGACCAGTATATGGTTGCTACGTGATCATTCCATGACGAGCCACGTGAGCAGTGCATGATAGCCACGTGATGTGTGCATGAGTTACGTGAGCAGAGTATGATCAGCCACGTGATCAGTGCATGAGTGCCACGTGATCAGTGCATGATATGTCACGTGACAGGTGTGTGATCAGCCACGTGAACAGTGCATGTTCAGCCACGTGATCAGTGCATGATAGCGTGATCAGTGCATGATCAGTTACGTGAGCAGTGCATGATCAGCCACGTGATCAGTGCATGGTCAGACACGTGAACAGTGTATGATCAGCCACGTGATCAGTGCATGATATCCAAGTGATCAGTGCATGATCATCCACGTGATCAGTGTATGATCAGCCACGTGAACAGTGCATGCTCAGTCACGTGATCTGGGCCTGCTGAGCTGCGTGATTACTGTCTGCTCATCTGCTTGACAATTGCCAGCTGAGCTGCACGATTCCTGCCTGTCATCTGCTTGACAATTGCCAGCTGTGCTGCGTAATTCCTGCCTGCTCAGTGCTTGATTATTGCCAGCTGAGCAGCATGATTCCTCACACCTGAGTTCCATGATTATTGCCTGCTGACTGTTTGATTCGTGCCTACTCAGCTCTTTGTTTATTGCCTCCAGAGGCACATGATCCGTGTATGATAGCAAACATGATCAGTGCATGATCAGTCACATGATCAGCGCCATTAAGTCACGTGATCACTGCATGATAGTCATGTGATCAGTCCATGCTCAGTCACGGTATCAGTGCATGATCAGCCACGTGATCAGTGCATGATCTGTCACAAGATTAGTGTATGATCATCCACGTGATCAGTGCGGGCAGTCATGTGATCAGTGCATGATATAGACGTGAACAGTGCATGATCAGTCTCGTGATCAGTGCATGATAGCCACGTGATCAGTGCATGATCAGTCACCTGATGGGTGTATGATCATTCACGTGACCTGTACATGGTAGCTACATGATCATTGCATGATCAGCCACGTGAGTAGTTCATGATAGCCACGTGATCACTGCATGATCAGTCACGTGATCAGTGCATGATCAGTCATGTGACCAGTACATGGTAGCTGCGTGATCATGGCATGATCAGCCACGTGAGCAGTGCATGATAGCCACGTGATCAGTGCATGATCAGACACGAGATCAGTGCATGATCAGTCACGTGATCAGTGCATGATCAGCCACGTGATCAGTGCATGACCAGGCACGTGATCAGTGCATGTCCAGCCAAGTGATCAGTGCATGATAGCCACGTGATCAGTGCATGATCAGTTACGTGATCAGTGCATGATCAGTTATGTGATCAGTGTATGATCAGCCACGTGATCAGTGCATGATCAGCCACATGATCAGTGCATGATCAATTACGTGATCAGTGCATGATCAGTCACGTGACCAGTACATGGTAGCTACGTGATCATTGCCTGATCAGCCACGTGATCAGTGCATGATAGCCACGTGATCAGTGCATGATAGCCACGTGATCAGTGCATGATCAGTCATGTGATACGTGTGTGATCAGCCACATGATCAGTGCATGATATCACGTGATCAGTGCATGACAGCCACGTGATCAGTGCATGAGCCACGGGATCAGTGCATGATCAGTCACGTGATACATGTGTGATCAGCCACGTGATCAGTGCATGATGAGCCACGTGATCAGTGCAGGATCAATTCGTGATCAGTGCATGATCAGTCACGTGACCAGTACATGGTTGCTACGTGATCGTTGCATGATCAGCCACGTGAGCAGAGCATGATAGCCACGTGGTCAGTGCATGATCAGTCACGTGATCAGTACATGATCAGTCACGTGAACAGTGCATGATCATTTACGTGATCTTTGCATGATCAGTCACGTTACCAGTATATGGTTGCTCGTGATCATTCCATGAGCCACGTGAGCAGTGCATGATAGCCACGTGATGTGTGCATGAGTTACGTGAGCAGAGTATGATCAGCCACGTGATCAGTGCATGAGTGCCACGTGATCAGTGCATGATATGTCACGTGACAGGTGTGTGATCAGCCACGTGAACAGTGCATGTTCAGCCACGTGATCAGTGCATGATAGCCACGTGATCAGTGCATGATCAGTTACGTGAGCAGTGTATGATCAGCCACGTGATCAGTGCATGGTCAGACACGTGAACAGTGTATGATCAGCCACGTGATCAGTGCATGATATCCAAGTGATCAGTGCATGATCATCACGTGATCAGTGTATGATCAGCCACGTGAACAGTGCATGCTCAGTCACGTGATCTGGGCCTGCTGAGCTGCGTGATTACTGTCTGCTCATCTGCTTGACAATTGCCAGCTGAGCTGCACGATTCCTGCCTGTCATCTGCTTGACAATTGCCAGCTGTGCTGCGTAATTCCTGCCTGCTCAGCTGCTTGATTATTGCCAGCTGAGCAGCATGATTCCTCACACCTGTGTTCCATGATTATTGCCTGCTGACTGTTTGATTCGTGCCTACTCAGCTCTTTGTTTATTGCCTCCAGAGGCACATGATCAGTGTATGATAGCAAACATGATCAGCGCATGATCAGTCACATGATCAGCGCCATTAAGTCACGTGATCACTACATGATAGTCATGTGATCAGTCCATGCTCAGTCGGTATCAGTGCATGATCAGCCACGTGATCAGTGCATGATCTGTCACAAGATTAGTGTATGATCATCCACGTGATCAGTGCAGGGCAGTCATGTGATCAGTGCATGATATAGACGTGAACAGTGCATGATCAGTCTCGTGATCAGTGCATGATAGCCACGTGATCAGTGCATGATCAGTCACCTGATGGGTGTATGATCATTCACGTGACCTGTACATGGTAGCTACATGATCATTGCATGATCAGCCACGTGAGTAGTGCATGATAGCCACGTGATCACTGCATGATCAGTCACGTGATCAGTGCATGATCAGTCATGTGACCAGTACATGGTAGCTGCGTGATCATGGCATGATCAGCCACGTGAGCAGTGCATGATAGCCACGTGATCAGTGCATGATCAGACACGTGATCAGTGCATGATCAGTCACGTGATCAGTGCATGATCAGCCACGTGATCAGTGCATGATCAGGCACGTGATCAGTGTATGATCAGCCACGTGATCAGTGCATGATAGCCACGTGATCAGTGCATGATCAGTCACGTGATCAGTGCATGATCAGTCATGTGATCAGTGTATGATCAGCCACGTGATCAGTGCATGATCAGCCACGTGATCAGTGCATGATCAATTACGTGATCAGTGCATGATCAGTCACGTGATCCAGTACATGGTAGCTCCGTGATCATTGCATGATCAGCCACGTGATCAGTGCATGATGCCACGTGATCAGTGCATGATAGCCACGTGATCAGTGCATGATCAGTCATGTGATACGTGTGTGATCAGCCACGATCAGTGCATGATATCACGTGATCAGTGCATGACAGCCACGTGATCAGTGCATGAGCGTGATCAGTGCATGATCAGTCACGTGATACATGTGTGATCAGCCACGTGATCAGTGCATGATGACCGTGATCAGTGCAGATCAATTACGTGATCAGTGCATGATCAGTCGTGACCAGTACATGGTTGCATGTATTGCATGATCAGCCACGTGAGCAGAGCATGATAGCCACGTGATCAGTGCATGATCAGTCACGTGATCAGTGCATGATCAGTCACGTGAACAGTGCATGATCATTCGTGATCTTTGCATGATCAGTCACGTGCAGTATGATTTGCTCGTGATCATTCCATGACGAGCCCGTGAGCAGTGCATGATAGCCACGTGATGTGCATGAGTTACGTGAGCAGAGTATGATCAGCCACGTGATCAGTGCATGAGTGCCACGTGATCAGTGCATGATATGTCACGTGACAGATGATGTGATCAGCATGTGATCAGTGCGTGATCAGTGATGATAGCCACGTGATCAGTGCATGATCATTCGTGAGCAGTGTATGATCAGCCGTGATCAGTGCATGGTCAGACACGTGAACAGTGTATGATCAGCCACGTGATCAGTGCATGATATCCAGTGATCAGTGCATGATCATCACGTGATCAGTGTATGATCAGCCACGTGAACAGTGCATGCTCAGTCACGTGATCTGGGCCTGCTGAGCTGCGTGATTACTGTCTGCTCATCTGCTTGACAATTGCCAGCTGAGCTGCACGATTCCTGCCTGTCATCTGCTTGACAATTGCCAGCTGTGCTGCATAATTCCTGCCTGCTCAGCTGCTTGATTATTGCCAGCTGAGCAGCATGATTCCTCACACCTGTGTTCCATGATTATTGCCTGCTGACTGTTTGATTCGTGCCTACTCAGCTCTTTGTTTATTGCCTCCAGAGGCACATGATCAGTGTATGATAGCAAACATGATCAGCGCATGATCAGTCACATGATCAGTGCCATTAAGTCACGTGATCACTGCATGATAGTCATGTGATCAGTCCATGTCAGTCACGGTATCAGTGCATGATCAGCCACGTGATCAGTGCATGATCTGTCACAAGATTAGTGTATGATCATCCACGTGATCAGTGCATGGGCAGTCATGTGATCAGTGCATGATATAGACGTGAACAGTGCATGATCAGTCTCGTCATCAGTGCATGATAGCCACGTGATCAGTGCATGATCAGTCACCTGATGGGTGTATGATCATTCACGTGACCTGTACATGGTAGCTACATGATCATTGCATGATCAGCCACGTGAGTAGTCATGATAGCCACGTGATCAGCATGATCAGTCACGTGATCAGTGCATGATCAGTCATGTGACCAGTACATGGTAGCTGCGTGATCATGGCATGATCAGCCACGTGAGCAGTGCATGATAGCCACGTGATCAGTGCATGATCAGACACGTGATCAGTGCATGATCAGTCACGTGATCAGTGCATGATCAGCCACGTGATCAGTGCATGATCAGGCACGTGATCAGTGTATGTCCAGCCAAGTGATCAGTGCATGATAGCCACGTGATCAGTGCATGATCAGTCACGTGATCAGTGCATGATCAGTTATGTGATCAGTGTATGATCAGCCACGTGATCAGTGCATGATCAGCCACATGATCAGTGCATGATCAATTACGTGATCAGTGCATGATCAGTCACGTGACCAGTACATGGTAGCGTGATCATTGCATGATCAGCCGTGATCAGTGCATGATAGCCACGTGATCAGTGCATGATAGCCACGTGATCAGTGCATGATCAGTCATGTGATCGTGTGTGATCAGCCACGTGATCAGTGCATGATATCCACGTGATCAGTGCATGACAGCCACGTGATCAGTGCATGATCAGCCACGTGATCAGTGCATGATCAGTCACGTGACCAGTACATGGTTGCGTGATCGTTGCATGATCAGCCACGTGATCAGAGCATGATAGCCACGTGATCAGTGCATGATCAGTCACGTGATCAGTACATGATCAGTCACGTGAACAGTGCATGATCATTTACGTGATCTTTGCATGATCAGTCACGTTACCAGTATGGTTGCTACGTGATCATTCCATGACAGCCACGTGAGCAGTGCATGATAGCCACGTGATGTGTGCATGATTACGTGAGCAGAGTATGATCAGCCACGTGATCAGTGCATGAGTGCCACGTGATCAGTGCATGATATGTCACGTGACAGGTGTGTGATCAGCCACGTGAACAGTGCATGTTCAGCCACGTGATCAGTGCATGATAGCCACGTGATCAGTGCATGATCAGTTACGTGAGCAGTGTATGATCAGCCACGTGATCAGTGCATGGTCAGACACGTGAACAGTGTATGATCAGCCACGTGATCAGTGCATGATATCCAAGTGATCAGTGCATGATCATCACGTGATCAGTGTATGATCAGCCACGTGAACAGTGCATGCTCAGTCACGTGATCTGGGCCTGCTGAGCTGCGTGATTACTGTCTGCTCATCTGCTTGACAATTGCCAGCTGAGCTGCACGATTCCTGCCTGTCATCTGCTTGACAATTGCCAGCTGTGCTGCGTAATTCCTGCCTGCTCAGCTGCTTGATTATTGCCAGCTGAGCAGCATGATTCCTCACACCTGAGTTCCATGATTATTGCCTGCTGACTGTTTGATTCGTGCCTACTCAGCTCTTTGTTTATTGCCTCCAGAGGCACATGATCAGTGTATGATAGCAAACATGATCAGCGCATGATCAGTCACATGATCAGCGCCATTAAGTCACGTGATCACTACATGATAGTCATGTGATCAGTCCATGCTCAGTCACGGTATCAGTGCATGATCAGCCACGTGATCAGTGCATGATCTGTCACAGATTAGTGTATGATCATCCACGTGATCAGTGCAGGCAGTCATGTGATCAGTGCATGATATAGACGTGAACAGTGCATGATCAGTCTCGTGATCAGTGCATGATAGCCACGTGATCAGTGCATGATCAGTCACCTGATGGGTGTATGATCATTCACGTGACCTGTACATGGTAGCTACATGATCATTGCATGATCAGCCACGTGAGTAGTTCATGATAGCCACGTGATCACTGCATGATCAGTCACGTGATCAGTGCATGATCAGTCATGTGACCAGTACATGGTAGCTGCGTGATCATGGCATGATCAGCCACGTGAGCAGTGCATGATAGCCACGTGATCAGTGCATGATCAGACACGTGATCAGTGCATGATCAGTCACGTGATCAGTGCATGATCAGCCACGTGATCAGTGCATGACCAGGCACGTGATCAGTGTATGTCCAGCCAGTGATCAGTGCATGATAGCCACGTGATCAGTGCATGATCAGTCACGTGATCAGTGCATGATCAGTTATGTGATCAGTGTATGATCAGCCACGTGATCAGTGCATGATCAGCCACATGATCAGTGCATGATCAATTACGTGATCAGTGCATGATCAGTCACGTGACCAGTACATGGTAGCTACGTGATCATTGCCTGATCAGCCACGTGATCAGTGCATGATAGCCACGTGATCAGTGCATGATAGCCACGTGATCAGTGCATGATCAGTCATGTGATACGTGTGTGATCAGCCACGTGATCAGTGCATGATATCCACGTGATCAGTGCATGACAGCCACGTGATCAGTGCATGAGAGCCAGGGATCAGTGCATGATCAGTCACGTGATACATGTGTGATCAGCCACGTGATCAGTGCATGATGAGCCACGTGATCAGTGCAGGATCAATTACGTGATCAGTGCATGATCAGTCACGTGACCAGTACATGGTTGCTACGTGATCGTTGCATGATCAGCCACGTGAGCAGAGCATGATAGCCACGTGGTCAGTGCATGATCAGTCACGTGATCAGTACATGATCAGTCACGTGAACAGTGCATGATCATTTACGTGATCTTTGCATGATCAGTCACGTTACCAGTATATGGTTGCTACGTGATCATTCCATGACGAGCCACGTGAGCAGTGCATGATAGCCACGTGATGTGTGCATGAGTTACGTGAGCAGAGTATGATCAGCCACGTGATCAGTGCATGAGTGCCACGTGATCAGTGCATGATATGTCACGTGACAGGTGTGTGATCAGCCACGTGAACAGTGCATGTTCAGCCACGTGATCAGTGCATGATAGCCACGTGATCAGTGCATGATCAGTTACGTGAGCAGTGTATGATCAGCCACGTGATCAGTGCATGGTCAGACACGTGAACAGTGTATGATCAGCCACGTGATCAGTGCATGATATCCAAGTGATCAGTGCATGATCATCACGTGATCAGTGTATGATCAGCCACGTGAACAGTGCATGCTCAGTCACGTGATCTGGGCCTGCTGAGCTGCGTGATTACTGTCTGCTCATCTGCTTGACAATTGCCAGCTGAGCTGCACGATTCCTGCCTGTCATCTGCTTGACAATTGCCAGCTGTGCTGCGTAATTCCTGCCTGCTCAGCTGCTTGATTATTGCCAGCTGAGCAGCATGATTCCTCACACCTGAGTTCCATGATTATTGCCTGCTGACTGTTTGATTCGTGCCTACTCAGCTCTTTGTTTATTGCCTCCAGAGGCACATGATCAGTGTATGATAGCAAACATGATCAGCGCATGATCAGTCACATGATCAGCGCCATTAAGTCACGTGATCACTACATGATAGTCATGTGATCAGTCCATGCTCAGTCACGGTATCAGTGCATGATCAGCCACGTGATCAGTGCATGATCTGTCACAAGATTAGTGTATGATCATCCACGTGATCAGTGCATGGGCAGTCATGTGATCAGTGCATGATATAGACGTGAACAGTGCATGATCAGTCGTGATCAGTGCATGATAGCCACGTGATCAGTGCATGATCAGTCACCTGATGGGTGTATGATCATTCACGTGACCTGTACATGGTAGCTACATGATCATTGCATGATCAGCCACGTGAGTAGTTCATGATAGCCACGTGATCACTGCATGATCAGTCACGTGATCAGTGCATGATCAGTCATGTGACCAGTACATGGTAGCTGCGTGATCATGGCATGATCAGCCACGTGAGCAGTGCATGATAGCCACGTGATCAGTGCATGATCAGACACGTGATCAGTGCATGATCAGTCACGTGATCAGTGCATGATCAGCCACGTGATCAGTGCATGATCAGTCACGTGATCAGTGTATGTCAGCCACGTGATCAGTGCATGATAGCCACGTGATCAGTGCATGATCAGTCACGTGATCAGTGCATGATCAGTCACGTGATCAGTGCATGATCAGCCACGTGATCAGTGCATGATCAGCCACGTGATCAGTGCATGATCAGCCACGTGATCAGTGCATGATAGCCACGTGATCAGTGCATGATCAGTCACGTGATCAGTGCATGATCAGTCATGTGATCAGTGCATGATCAGCCACGTGATCAGTGCATGATCAGCCACGTGATCAGTGCATGATCAATTACGTGATCAGTGCATGATCAGTCACGTGACCAGTACATGGTAGCTACGTGATCATTGCATGATCAGCCGTGATCAGTGCATGATAGCCACGTGATCAGTGCATGATAGCCACGTGATCAGTGCATGATCAGTCATGTGATCGTGTGTGATCAGCCACGTGATCAGTGCATGATATCCACGTGATCAGTGCATGACAGCCACGTGATCAGTGCATGAGAGCCACGTGATCAGTGCATGATCAGTCACGTGATACATGTGTGATCAGCCACGTGATCAGTGCATGATGAGCCACGTGATCAGTGCAGATCAATTACGTGATCAGTGCATGATCAGTCACGTGACCAGTACATGGTTGCTACGTGATCGTTGCATGATCAGCCACGTGAGCAGTGCATGATAGCCACGTGATCAGTGCATGATCAGTCACGTGATCAGTACATGATCAGTCACGTGAACAGTGCATGATCATTTACGTGATCTTTGCATGATCAGTCACGTGACCAGTATATGGTTGCTACGTGATCATTCCATGACGAGCCACGTGAGCAGTGCATGATAGCCACGTGATGTGTGCATGAGTTACGTGAGCAGTATGATCAGCCACGTGATCAGTGCATGAGTGCCACGTGATCAGTGCATGATATGTCACGTGACAGGTGTGTGATCAGCCACGTGAACAGTGCATGTTCAGCCACGTGATCAGTGCATGATAGCCACGTGATCAGTGCATGATCAGTTACGTGAGCAGTGTATGATCAGCCACGTGATCAGTGCATGGTCAGACACGTGAACAGTGTATGATCAGCCACGTGATCAGTGCATGATATCCAAGTGATCAGTGCATGATCATCACGTGATCAGTGTATGATCAGCCACGTGAACAGTGCATGCTCAGTCACGTGATCTGGGCCTGCTGAGCTGCGTGATTACTGTCTGCTCATCTGCTTGACAATTGCCAGCTGAGCTGCACGATTCCTGCCTGTCATCTGCTTGACAATTGCCAGCTGTGCTGCGTAATTCCTGCCTGCTCAGCTGCTTGATTATTGCCAGCTGAGCAGCATGATTCCTCACACCTGAGTTCCATGATTATTGCCTGCTGACTGTTTGATTCGTGCCTACTCAGCTCTTTGTTTATTGCCTCCAGAGGCACATGATCAGTGTATGATAGCAAACATGATCAGCGCATGATCAGTCACATGATCAGCGCCATTAAGTCACGTGATCACTACATGATAGTCATGTGATCAGTCCATGCTCAGTCACGGTATCAGTGCATGATCAGCCACGTGATCAGTGCATGATCTGTCACAAGATTAGTGTATGATCATCCACGTGATCAGTGCATGGGCAGTCATGTGATCAGTGCATGATATAGACGTGATCAGTGCATGATCAGTCACGTGATCAGTGCATGATAGCCACGTGATCAGTGCATGATCAGTCACCTGATGGGTGTATGATCATTCACGTGACCTGTACATGGTAGCTACATGATCATTGCATGATCAGCCACGTGAGTAGTTCATGATAGCCACGTGATCAGTGCATGATCAGTCACGTGATCAGTGCATGATCAGTCATGTGACCAGTACATGGTAGCTGCGTGATCATGGCATGATCAGCCACGTGAGCAGTGCATGATAGCCACGTGATCAGTGCATGATCAGACACGTGATCAGTGCATGATCAGTCACGTGATCAGTGCATGATCAGCCACGTGATCAGTGCATGATCAGTCACGTGATCAGTGTATGTCAGCCAAGTGATCAGTGCATGATAGCCACGTGATCAGTGCATGATCAGTCACGTGATCAGTGCATGATCAGTTATGTGATCAGTGTATGATCAGCCACGTGATCAGTGCATGATCAGCCACGTGATCAGTGCATGATCAATTACGTGATCAGTGCATGATCAGTCACGTGACCAGTACATGATAGCTACGTGATCATTGCATGATCAGCCACGTGATCAGTGCATGATAGCCACGTGATCAGTGCATGATAGCCACGTGATCAGTGCATGATCAGTCATGTGATCGTGTGTGATCAGCCACGTGATCAGTGCATGATATCCACGTGATCAGTGCATGATCAGCACGTGATCAGTGCATGATCAGTCACGTGATCAGTGCATGATCAGTCACGTGATCATGTGCATGAGTGGCAGTGCACGTGATCAGTGCATGATCAGTCACGTGATCAGTACATGATCAGTCACGTGAACAGTGCATGATCATTCGTGATCTTTGCATGATCAGTCACGTGACCAGTATATGGTTGCTACGTGATCATTCCATGACGAGCCACGTGAGCAGTGCATGATAGCCACGTGATGTGTGCATGAGTTACGTGACAGAGTATGATCAGCCACGTGATCAGTGCATGAGTGCCACGTGATCAGTGCATGATATGTCACGTGACAGGTGTGTGATCAGCCACGTGAACAGTGCATGTTCAGCCACGTGATCAGTGCATGATAGCCACGTGATCAGTGCATGATCAGTTACGTGAGCAGTGTATGATCAGCCACGTGATCAGTGCATGGTCAGACACGTGAACAGTGTATGATCAGCCACGTGATCAGTGCATGATATCCAAGTGATCAGTGCATGATCATCACGTGATCAGTGTATGATCAGCCACGTGAACAGTGCATGCTCAGTCACGTGATCTGGGCCTGCTGAGCTGCGTGATTACTGTCTGCTCATCTGCTTGACAATTGCCAGCTGAGCTGCACGATTCCTGCCTGTCATCTGCTTGACAATTGCCAGCTGTGCTGCGTAATTCCTGCCTGCTCAGCTGCTTGATTATTGCCAGCTGAGCAGCATGATTCCTCACACCTGAGTTCCATGATTATTGCCTGCTGACTGTTTGATTCGTGCCTACTCAGCTCTTTGTTTATTGCCTCCAGAGGCACATGATCAGTGTATGATAGCAAACATGATCAGCGCATGATCAGTCACATGATCAGCGCCATTAAGTCACGTGATCACTACATGATAGTCATGTGATCAGTCCATGCTCAGTCACGGTATCAGTGCATGATCAGCCACGTGATCAGTGCATGATCTGTCACAAGATTAGTGTATGATCATCCACGTGATCAGTGCATGGGCAGTCATGTGATCAGTGCATGATATAGACGTGAACAGTGCATGATCAGTCTCGTGATCAGTGCATGATAGCCACGTGATCAGTGCATGATCAGTCACCTGATGGGTGTATGATCATTCACGTGACCTGTACATGGTAGCTACATGATCATTGCATGATCAGCCACGTGAGTAGTGCATGATAGCCACGTGATCACTGCATGATCAGTCACGTGATCAGTGCATGATCAGTCATGTGACCAGTACATGGTAGCTGCGTGATCATGGCATGATCAGCCACGTGAGCAGTGCATGATAGCCACGTGATCAGTGCATGATCAGACACGTGATCAGTGCATGATCAGTCACGTGATCAGTGCATGATCAGCCACGTGATCAGTGCATGACCAGGCACGTGATCAGTGTATGTCAGCCAAGTGATCAGTGCATGATAGCCACGTGATCAGTGCATGATCAGTCACGTGATCAGTGCATGATCAGTTATGTGATCAGTGTATGATCAGCCACGTGATCAGTGCATGATCAGCCACATGATCAGTGCATGATCAATTACGTGATCAGTGCATGATCAGTCACGTGACCAGTACATGGTAGCTACGTGATCATTGCATGATCAGCCACGTGATCAGTGCATGATAGCCACGTGATCAGTGCATGATAGCCACGTGATCAGTGCATGATCAGTCATGTGATACGTGTGTGATCAGCCACGTGATCAGTGCATGATATCCACGTGATCAGTGCATGACAGCCACGTGATCAGTGCATGAGAGCCACGTGATCAGTGCATGATCAGTCACGTGATATGTGTGATCAGCCACGTGATCAGTGCATGATGAGCCACGTGATCAGTGCAGGATCAATTACGTGATCAGTGCATGATCAGTCACGTGACCAGTACATGGTTGCTACGTGATCGTTGCATGATCAGCCACGTGAGCAGAGCATGATAGCCACGTGATCAGTGCATGATCAGTCACGTGATCAGTACATGATCAGTCACGTGAACAGTGCATGATCATTTACGTGATCTTTGCATGATCAGTCACGTGACCAGTATATGGTTGCTACGTGATCATTCCATGACGCCACGTGAGCAGTGCATGATAGCCACGTGATGTGTGCATGAGTTACGTGAGCAGAGTATGATCAGCCACGTGATCAGTGCATGAGTGCCACGTGATCAGTGCATGATATGTCACGTGACAGGTGTGTGATCAGCCACGTGAACAGTGCATGTTCAGCCACGTGATCAGTGCATGATAGCCACGTGATCAGTGCATGATCAGTTACGTGAGCAGTGTATGATCAGCCACGTGATCAGTGCATGGTCAGACACGTGAACAGTGTATGATCAGCCACGTGATCAGTGCATGATATCCAAGTGATCAGTGCATGATCATCACGTGATCAGTGTATGATCAGCCACGTGAACAGTGCATGCTCAGTCACGTGATCTGGGCCTGCTGAGCTGCGTGATTACTGTCTGCTCATCTGCTTGACAATTGCCAGCTGAGCTGCACGATTCCTGCCTGTCATCTGCTTGACAATTGCCAGCTGTGCTGCGTAATTCCTGCCTGCTCAGCTGCTTGATTATTGCCAGCTGAGCAGCATGATTCCTCACACCTGAGTTCCATGATTATTGCCTGCTGACTGTTTGATTCGTGCCTACTCAGCTCTTTGTTTATTGCCTCCAGAGGCACATGATCAGTGTATGATAGCAAACATGATCAGCGCATGATCAGTCACATGATCAGCGCCATTAAGTCACGTGATCACTACATGATAGTCATGTGATCAGTCCATGCTCAGTCACGGTATCAGTGCATGATCAGCCACGTGATCAGTGCATGATCTGTCACATGATTAGTGTATGATCATCCACGTGATCAGTGCATGGGCAGTCATGTGATCAGTGCATGATATAGACGTGATCAGTGCATGATCAGTCTCGTGATCAGTGCATGATAGCCACGTGATCAGTGCATGATCAGTCACCTGATGGGTGTATGATCATTCACGTGACCTGTACATGGTAGCTACATGATCATTGCATGATCAGCCACGTGAGTAGTGCATGATAGCCACGTGATCACTGCATGATCAGTCACGTGATCAGTGCATGATCAGTCATGTGACCAGTACATGGTAGCTGCGTGATCATGGCATGATCAGCCACGTGAGCAGTGCATGATAGCCACGTGATCAGTGCATGATCAGACACGTGATCAGTGCATGATCAGTCACGTGATCAGTGCATGATCAGCCACGTGATCAGTGCATGATCAGGCACGTGATCAGTGTATGTCAGCCACGTGATCAGTGCATGATAGCCACGTGATCAGTGCATGATCAGTCACGTGATCAGTGCATGATCAGTTACGTGATCAGTGCATGATCAGCCACGTGATCAGTGCATGATCAGCCACGTGATCAGTGCATGATCAATTACGTGATCAGTGCATGATCAGTCACGTGACCAGTACATGGTAGCTACGTGATCAGTGCATGATCAGCCACGTGATCAGTGCATGATAGCCACGTGATCAGTGCATGATAGCCACGTGATCAGTGCATGATCAGTCATGTGATACGTGTGTGATCAGCCACGTGATCAGTGCATGATATCCACGTGATCAGTGCATGACAGCCACGTGATCAGTGCATGATAGCCACGTGATCAGTGCATGATCAGTCACGTGATACATGTGTGATCAGCCACGTGATCAGTGCATGATGAGCCACGTGATCAGTGCATGATCAATTACGTGATCAGTGCATGATCAGTCACGTGACCAGTACATGGTCTCACGTGATCGTGCATGATCAGCCATGATCAGAGCATGATAGCCACGTGATCAGTGCATGATCAGTCACGTGATCAGTGCATGATCAGTCACGTGAACAGTGCATGATCATTCACGTGATCGCATGATCAGTCACGTGACCAGTATATGGTTGCTACGTGATCATTCCATGACAGAGCCACGTGCAGTGCATGATAGCCACGTGATGTGTGCATGAGCTCGTGAGCAGTGTATGATCAGCCACGTGATCAGTGCATGAGTGCCACGTGATCAGTGCATGATAGCCACGTGATCAGTGCATGATCAGCCACGTGATCAGTGCATGATCAGTCACGTGATCAGTGCATGATCAGCCACGTGATCAGTGCATGATCAGTCACGTGATCAGTGCATGATCAGCCACGTGATCAGTGCATGATCAGTCACGTGATCAGTGCATGATCAGCCACGTGATCAGTGCATGATAGCCACGTGATCAGTGCATGATCAGTCACGTGATCAGTGCATGATCAGTCACGTGATCAGTGCATGATCAGCCACGTGATCAGTGCATGATCAGCCACGTGATCAGTGCATGATCAATTACGTGATCAGTGCATGATCAGTTCACGTGACCAGTACATGCTAGCTACGTGATCATTGCATGATCAGCCACGTGATCAGTGCATGATAGCCACGTGATCAGTGCATGATAGCCACGTGATCAGTGCATGATCAGTCATGTGATACGTGTGTGATCAGCCACGTGATCAGTGCATGATATCCACGTGATCAGTGCATGACAGCCACGTGATCAGTGCATGATAGCCACGTGATCAGTGCATGATCAGTCACGTGATACATGTGTGATCAGCCACGTGATCAGTGCATGATGAGCCACGTGATCAGTGCATGATCAATTACGTGATCAGTGCATGATCAGTCACGTGACCAGTACATGGTTGCTACGTGATCATTGCATGATCAGCCACGTGAGCAGTGCATGATAGCCACGTGATCAGTGCATGATCAGTCACGTGATCAGTACATGATCAGTCACGTGAACAGTGCATGATCATTTACGTGATCAGTGCATGATCAGTCACGTGACCAGTATATGGTAGCTCGTGATCATTCCATGCGAGCCACGTGAGCAGTGCATGATAGCCACGTGATGTGTGCATGAGTTACGTGAGCAGAGTATGATCAGCCACGTGATCAGTGCATGAGTGCCACGTGATCAGTGCATGATATGTCACGTGACAGGTGTGTGATCAGCCACGTGAACAGTGCATGTTCAGCCACGTGATCAGTGCATGATAGCCACGTGATCAGTGCATGATCAGTTACGTGAGCAGTGTATGATCAGCCACGTGATCAGTGCATGGTCAGACACGTGAACAGTGTATGATCAGCCACGTGATCAGTGCATGATATCCAAGTGATCAGTGCATGATCATCACGTGATCAGTGTATGATCAGCCACGTGAACAGTGCATGCTCAGTCACGTGATCTGGGCCTGCTGAGCTGCGTGATTACTGTCTGCTCATCTGCTTGACAATTGCCAGCTGAGCTGCACGATTCCTGCCTGTCATCTGCTTGACAATTGCCAGCTGTGCTGCGTAATTCCTGCCTGCTCAGCTGCTTGATTATTGCCAGCTGAGCAGCATGATTCCTCACACCTGAGTTCCATGATTATTGCCTGCTGACTGTTTGATTCGTGCCTACTCAGCTCTTTGTTTATTGCCTCCAGAGGCACATGATCAGTGTATGATAGCAAACATGATCAGCGCATGATCAGTCACATGATCAGCGCCATTAAGTCACGTGATCACTACATGATAGTCATGTGATCAGTCCATGCTCAGTCACGGTATCAGTGCATGATCAGCCACGTGATCAGTGCATGATCTGTCACATGATTAGTGTATGATCATCCACGTGATCAGTGCATGGGCAGTCATGTGATCAGTGCATGATATAGACGTGATCAGTGCATGATCAGTCTCGTGATCAGTGCATGATAGCCACGTGATCAGTGCATGATCAGTCACCTGATGGGTGTATGATCATTCACGTGACCTGTACATGGTAGCTACATGATCATTGCATGATCAGCCACGTGAGTAGTGCATGATAGCCACGTGATCACTGCATGATCAGTCACGTGATCAGTGCATGATCAGTCATGTGACCAGTACATGGTAGCTGCGTGATCATGGCATGATCAGCCACGTGAGCAGTGCATGATAGCCACGTGATCAGTGCATGATCAGACACGTGATCAGTGCATGATCAGTCACGTGATCAGTGCATGATCAGCCACGTGATCAGTGCATGATCAGCCACGTGATCAGTGCATGATAGCCACGTGATCAGTGCATGATCAGTCACGTGATCAGTGCATGATCAGTCACGTGATCAGTGCATGATCAGCCACGTGATCAGTGCATGATCAGCCACGTGATCAGTGCATGATCAGTACGTGATCAGTGCATGATCAGTCACGTGATCAGTGCATGATAGCTACGTGATCAGTGCATGATCAGCCACGTGATCAGTGCATGATAGCCACGTGATCAGTGCATGATAGCCACGTGATCAGTGCATGATCAGTCACGTGATCAGTGTATGATCATTCACGTGATCAGTGCAGGTAGCTACGTGATCAGTGCATGATCAGCCACGTGATAGTGCATGATAGCCACGTGATCAGTGCATGATCAGTCACGTGATCAGTGCATGATCAGTCATGTGACAGTGCATGGTAGCTGCGTGATCATGCATGATCAGCCACGTGAGCAGTGCATGATAGCCACGTGATCAGTGCATGATCAGACACGTGATCAGTGCATGATCAGTCACGTGATCAGTGCATGATCAGCCACGTGATCAGTGCATGATCAGTCACGTGATCAGTGTATGTCAGCCAAGTGATCAGTGCATGATAGCCACGTGATCAGTGCATGATCAGTCACGTGATCAGTGCATGATCAGTGTGATCAGTGCATGATCAGCCACGTGATCAGTGCATGATCAGCCACGTGATCAGTGCATGATCAATTACGTGATCAGTGCATGATCAGTCACGTGACCAGTACATGGTAGCTACGTGATCATTGCATGATCAGCCACGTGATCAGTGCATGATAGCCACGTGATCAGTGCATGATAGCCACGTGATCAGTGCATGATCAGTCATGTGATCGTGTGTGATCAGCCACGTGATCAGTGCATGATATCCACGTGATCAGTGCATGATCAGCCACGTGATCAGTGCATGATCAGCCACGTGATCAGTGCATGATGAGCCACGTGATCAGTGCATGATCAATTACGTGATCAGTGCATGATCAGTCACGTGACCAGTACATGGTTGCTACGTGATCGTGCATGATCAGCCACGTGAGCAGTGCATGATAGCCACGTGATCAGTGCATGATCAGTCACGTGATCAGTACATGATCAGTCACGTGAACAGTGCATGATCATTTACGTGATCTTTGCATGATCAGTCACGTGACCAGTATATGGTTGCTACGTGATCATTCCATGACGAGCCACGTGAGCAGTGCATGATAGCCACGTGATGTGTGCATGAGTTACGTGAGCAGAGTATGATCAGCCACGTGATCAGTGCATGAGTGCCACGTGATCAGTGCATGATATGTCACGTGACAGGTGTGTGATCAGCCACGTGAACAGTGCATGTTCAGCCACGTGATCAGTGCATGATAGCCACGTGATCAGTGCATGATCAGTTACGTGAGCAGTGTATGATCAGCCACGTGATCAGTGCATGGTCAGACACGTGAACAGTGTATGATCAGCCACGTGATCAGTGCATGATATCCAAGTGATCAGTGCATGATCATCACGTGATCAGTGTATGATCAGCCACGTGAACAGTGCATGCTCAGTCACGTGATCTGGGCCTGCTGAGCTGCGTGATTACTGTCTGCTCATCTGCTTGACAATTGCCAGCTGAGCTGCACGATTCCTGCCTGTCATCTGCTTGACAATTGCCAGCTGTGCTGCGTAATTCCTGCCTGCTCAGCTGCTTGATTATTGCCAGCTGAGCAGCATGATTCCTCACACCTGAGTTCCATGATTATTGCCTGCTGACTGTTTGATTCGTGCCTACTCAGCTCTTTGTTTATTGCCTCCAGAGGCACATGATCAGTGTATGATAGCAAACATGATCAGCGCATGATCAGTCACATGATCAGCGCCATTAAGTCACGTGATCACTACATGATAGTCATGTGATCAGTCCATGCTCAGTCACGGTATCAGTGCATGATCAGCCACGTGATCAGTGCATGATCTGTCACAAGATTAGTGTATGATCATCCACGTGATCAGTGCATGGGCAGTCATGTGATCAGTGCATGATATAGACGTGAACAGTGCATGATCAGTCTCGTGATCAGTGCATGATAGCCACGTGATCAGTGCATGATCAGTCACCTGATGGGTGTATGATCATTCACGTGACCTGTACATGGTAGCTACATGATCATTGCATGATCAGCCACGTGAGTAGTTCATGATAGCCACGTGATCACTGCATGATCAGTCACGTGATCAGTGCATGATCAGTCATGTGACCAGTACATGGTAGCTGCGTGATCATGGCATGATCAGCCACGTGAGCAGTGCATGATAGCCACGTGATCAGTGCATGATCAGACACGAGATCAGTGCATGATCAGTCACGTGATCAGTGCATGATCAGCCACGTGATCAGTGCATGACCAGGCACGTGATCAGTGTATGTCAGCCAAGTGATCAGTGCATGATAGCCACGTGATCAGTGCATGATCAGTCACGTGATCAGTGCATGATCAGTCATGTGATCAGTGTATGATCAGCCACGTGATCAGTGCATGATCAGCCACGTGATCAGTGCATGATCAATTACGTGATCAGTGCATGATCAGTCACGTGACCAGTACATGGTAGCTACGTGATCATTGCATGATCAGCCACGTGATCAGTGCATGATAGCCACGTGATCAGTGCATGATAGCCACGTGATCAGTGCATGATCAGTCATGTGATACGTGTGTGATCAGCCACGTGATCAGTGCATGATATCCACGTGATCAGTGCATGACAGCCACGTGATCAGTGCATGAGCCACGTGATCAGTGCATGATCAGTCACGTGATACATGTGTGATCAGCCACGTGATCAGTGCATGATGAGCCACGTGATCAGTGCAGGATCAATTACGTGATCAGTGCATGATCAGTCACGTGACCAGTACATGGTTGCTACGTGATCGTTGCATGATCAGCCACGTGAGCAGAGCATGATAGCCACGTGATCAGTGCATGATCAGTCACGTGATCAGTACATGATCAGTCACGTGAACAGTGCATGATCATTTACGTGATCAGTGCATGATCAGTCACGTGACCAGTATATGGTTGCTACGTGATCATTCCATGACGAGCCACGTGAGCAGTGCATGATAGCCACGTGATGTGTGCATGAGTTACGTGAGCAGAGTATGATCAGCCACGTGATCAGTGCATGAGTGCCACGTGATCAGTGCATGATATGTCACGTGACAGGTGTGTGATCAGCCACGTGAACAGTGCATGTTCAGCCACGTGATCAGTGCATGATAGCCACGTGATCAGTGCATGATCAGTTACGTGAGCAGTGTATGATCAGCCACGTGATCAGTGCATGGTCAGACACGTGAACAGTGTATGATCAGCCACGTGATCAGTGCATGATATCCAAGTGATCAGTGCATGATCATCACGTGATCAGTGTATGATCAGCCACGTGAACAGTGCATGCTCAGTCACGTGATCTGGGCCTGCTGAGCTGCGTGATTACTGTCTGCTCATCTGCTTGACAATTGCCAGCTGAGCTGCACGATTCCTGCCTGTCATCTGCTTGACAATTGCCAGCTGTGCTGCGTAATTCCTGCCTGCTCAGCTGCTTGATTATTGCCAGCTGAGCAGCATGATTCCTCACACCTGAGTTCCATGATTATTGCCTGCTGACTGTTTGATTCGTGCCTACTCAGCTCTTTGTTTATTGCCTCCAGAGGCACATGATCAGTGTATGATAGCAAACATGATCAGCGCATGATCAGTCACATGATCAGCGCCATTAAGTCACGTGATCACTACATGATAGTCATGTGATCAGTCCATGCTCAGTCACGGTATCAGTGCATGATCAGCCACGTGATCAGTGCATGATCTGTCACAAGATTAGTGTATGATCATCCACGTGATCAGTGCATGGGCAGTCATGTGATCAGTGCATGATATAGACGTGATCAGTGCATGATCAGTCTCGTGATCAGTGCATGATAGCCACGTGATCAGTGCATGATCAGTCACCTGATGGGTGTATGATCATTCACGTGACCTGTACATAGTAGCTACATGATCATTGCATGATCAGCCACGTGAGTAGTTCATGATAGCCACGTGATCACTGCATGATCAGTCACGTGATCAGTGCATGATCAGTCATGTGACCAGTACATGGTAGCTGCGTGATCATGGCATGATCAGCCACGTGAGCAGTGCATGATAGCCACGTGATCAGTGCATGATCAGACACGTGATCAGTGCATGATCAGTCACGTGATCAGTGCATGATCAGCCACGTGATCAGTGCATGATCAGTCACGTGATCAGTGCATGATCAGCCACGTGATCAGTGCATGATCAGGCACGTGATCAGTGCATGATCAGCCACGTGATCAGTGCATGATCAGCCACGTGATCAGTGCATGATCAGTCACGTGATCAGTGCATGATCAGTCACGTGATCAGTGCATGATAGCTGCGTGATCATGCATGATCAGCCACGTGATCAGTGCATGATAGCCACGTGATCAGTGCATGATCAGCCACGTGATCAGTGCATGATCAGTCACGTGATCAGTGCATGATCAGCCACGTGATCAGTGCATGATCAGCCACGTGATCAGTGCATGATAGCCACGTGATCAGTGCATGATCAGTCACGTGATCAGTGCATGATCAGTCACGTGATCAGTGCATGATCAGCCACGTGATCAGTGCATGATCAGCCACGTGATCAGTGCATGATCAATCACGTGATCAGTGCATGATCAGTCACGTGATCAGTGCATGGTAGCTACGTGATCAGTGCATGATCAGCCACGTGATCAGTGCATGATGCCACGTGATCAGTGCATGATAGCCACGTGATCAGTGCATGATCAGTCACGTGATCGTGCATGATCAGCCACGTGATCAGTGCATGATATCCACGTGATCAGTGCATGATCAGCCACGTGATCAGTGCATGATCAGCCACGTGATCAGTGCATGATCAGTCACGTGATCATGTGCATGATCAGCCACGTGATCAGTGCATGATCAGCCACGTGATCAGTGCATGATCAGCGTGATCAGTGCATGATCAGTCACGTGACCAGTACATGGTTGCTACGTGATCAGTTGCATGATCAGCCACGTGAGCAGTGCATGATAGCCACGTGATCAGTGCATGATCAGTCACGTGATCAGTGCATGATCAGTCACGTGATCAGTGCATGATCATTTACGTGATCAGTGCATGATCAGTCACGTGACCAGTGTATGGTAGCTACGTGATCAGTGCATGACAGCCACGTGATCAGTGCATGATAGCCGTGATCAGTGCATGATCACGTGATCAGTGCATGATCAGCCACGTGATCAGTGCATGATGCCACGTGATCAGTGCATGATAGTCACGTGATCAGTGTGATCAGCCACGTGAACAGTGCATGATCAGCCACGTGATCAGTGCATGATATCCACGTGATCAGTGCATGATCATCACGTGATCAGTGCATGATCAGCCACGTGAACAGTGCATGCTCAGTCACGTGATCTGGGCCTGCTGAGCTGCGTGATTACTGTCTGCTCATCTGCTTGACAATTGCCAGCTGAGCTGCACGATTCCTGCCTGTCATCTGCTTGACAATTGCCAGCTGTGCTGCGTAATTCCTGCCTGCTCAGCTGCTTGATTATTGCCAGCTGAGCAGCATGATTCCTCACACTGAGTTCCATGATTATTGCCTGCTGACTGTTTGATTCGTGCCTACTCAGCTCTTTGTTTATTGCCTCCAGAGGCACATGATCAGTGTATGATAGCAAACATGATCAGCGCATGATCAGTCACATGATCAGCGCCATTAAGTCACGTGATCACTACATGATAGTCATGTGATCAGTCCATGCTCAGTCACGGTATCAGTGCATGATCAGCCACGTGATCAGTGCATGATCTGTCACAAGATTAGTGTATGATCATCCACGTGATCAGTGCATGGGCAGTCATGTGATCAGTGCATGATATAGACGTGATCAGTGCATGATCAGTCTCGTGATCAGTGCATGATAGCCACGTGATCAGTGCATGATCAGTCACCTGATGGGTGTATGATCATTCACGTGACCTGTACATGGTAGCTACATGATCATTGCATGATCAGCCACGTGAGTAGTTCATGATAGCCACGTGATCAGTGCATGATCAGTCACGTGATCAGTGCATGATCAGTCATGTGACCAGTACATGGTAGCTGCGTGATCATGCATGATCAGCCACGTGAGCAGTGCATGATAGCCACGTGATCAGTGCATGATCAGTCACGTGATCAGTGCATGATCAGTCACGTGATCAGTGCATGATCAGCCACGTGATCAGTGCATGATCAGTCACGTGATCAGTGCATGATCAGCCACGTGATCAGTGCATGATCAGTCACGTGATCAGTGCATGATCAGCCACGTGATCAGTGCATGATAGCCACGTGATCAGTGCATGATCAGTCACGTGATCAGTGCATGATCAGTTACGTGATCAGTGCATGATCAGCCACGTGATCAGTGCATGATCAGCCACGTGATCAGTGCATGATCAGTTACGTGATCAGTGCATGATCAGTCACGTGACCAGTGCATGGTAGCTACGTGATCAGTGCATGATCAGCCACGTGATCAGTGCATGATAGCCACGTGATCAGTGCATGATCAGTCACGTGATCGTGTGTGATCAGCCACGTGATCAGTGCATGATATCCACGTGATCAGTGCATGACAGCCACGTGATCAGTGCATGATAGCCACGTGATCAGTGCATGATCAGTCACGTGATCATGTGTGATCAGCCACGTGATCAGTGCATGATGAGCCACGTGATCAGTGCATGATCAATTGCGTGATCAGTGCATGATCAGTCACGTGACCAGTGCATGGTTGCTACGTGATCGTGCATGATCAGCCACGTGATCAGTGCATGATAGCCACGTGATCAGTGCATGATCAGTCACGTGATCAGTGCATGATCAGCCACGTGATCAGTGCATGATCAGCCACGTGATCAGTGCATGATCATTTACGTGATCAGTGCATGATCAGTCACGTGACCAGTATATGGTTGCTACGTGATCGTGCATGATCAGCCACGTGAGCAGTGCATGATAGCCACGTGATCAGTGCATGATCAGTCACGTGATCAGTATGATCAGCCACGTGAAGTGCATGATCATTTACGTGATCAGTGCATGATCAGTCACGTGACCAGTATATGGTAGCACGTGATCATGCCATGATCAGCCACGTGATCAGTGCATGATAGCCACGTGATCAGTGCATGAGTTACGTGAGCAGTGCATGATCAGCCACGTGATCAGTGCATGATGCCACGTGATCAGTGCATGATCAGTCACGTGATCAGTGTGTGATCAGCCACGTGAACAGTGCATGATCAGCCACGTGATCAGTGCATGATATCCAAGTGATCAGTGCATGATCATCACGTGATCAGTGTATGATCAGCCACGTGAACAGTGCATGCTCAGTCACGTGATCTGGGCCTGCTGAGCTGCGTGATTACTGTCTGCTCATCTGCTTGACAATTGCCAGCTGAGCTGCACGATTCCTGCCTGTCATCTGCTTGACAATTGCCAGCTGTGCTGCGTAATTCCTGCCTGCTCAGCTGCTTGATTATTGCCAGCTGAGCAGCATGATTCCTCACACCTGAGTTCCATGATTATTGCCTGCTGACTGTTTGATTCGTGCCTACTCAGCTCTTTGTTTATTGCCTCCAGAGGCACATGATCAGTGTATGATAGCAAACATGATCAGCGCATGATCAGTCACATGATCAGCGCCATTAAGTCACGTGATCACTACATGATAGTCATGTGATCAGTCCATGCTCAGTCACGGTATCAGTGCATGATCAGCCACGTGATCAGTGCATGATCTGTCACAAGATTAGTGTATGATCATCCACGTGATCAGTGCAGGGCAGTCATGTGATCAGTGCATGATATACGTGAACAGTGCATGATCAGTCTCGTGATCAGTGCATGATAGCCACGTGATCAGTGCATGATCAGTCACCTGATGGGTGTATGATCATTCACGTGACCTGTACATGGTAGCTACATGATCATTGCATGATCAGCCACGTGAGTAGTGCATGATAGCCACGTGATCACTGCATGATCAGTCACGTGATCAGTGCATGATCAGTCATGTGACCAGTACATGGTAGCTGCGTGATCATGCATGATCAGCCACGTGAGCAGTGCATGATAGCCACGTGATCAGTGCATGATCAGTCACGTGATCAGTGCATGATCAGTCACGTGATCAGTGCATGATCAGCCACGTGATCAGTGCATGATCAGTCACGTGATCAGTGCATGATCAGCCACGTGATCAGTGCATGATCAGGCACGTGATCAGTGTATGATCAGCCACGTGATCAGTGCATGATAGCCACGTGATCAGTGCATGATCAGTCACGTGATCAGTGCATGATCAGTTACGTGATCAGTGCATGATCAGCCACGTGATCAGTGCATGATCAGCCACGTGATCAGTGCATGATCAATTACGTGATCAGTGCATGATCAGTCACGTGACCAGTGCATGGTAGCTACGTGATCATTGCATGATCAGCCACGTGATCAGTGCATGATAGCCACGTGATCAGTGCATGATCAGTCATGTGATCGTGTGTGATCAGCCACGTGATCAGTGCATGATATCCACGTGATCAGTGCATGACAGCCGCGTGATCAGTGCATGAGAGCCACGTGATCAGTGCATGATCAGTCACGTGATACATGTGTGATCAGCCACGTGATCAGTGCATGATGAGCCACGTGATCAGTGCAGGATCAATTCGTGATCAGTGCATGATCAGTCGCGTGACCAGTACATGGTTGCTACGTGATCGTTGCATGATCAGCCACGTGATCAGTGCATGATAGCCACGTGATCAGTGCATGATCAGTCACGTGATCAGTGTGATCAGCCACGTGATCAGTGCATGATCAGCCACGTGATCAGTGCATGATCAATTACGTGATCAGTGCATGATCAGTCACGTGACCAGTATATGGTTGCTACGTGATCGTGCATGATCAGCCACGTGAGCAGTGCATGATAGCCACGTGATCAGTGCATGATCAGTTACGTGATCAGTGCATGATCAGTCATGATCAGTGCATGATCATTTACGTGATCAGTGCATGATCAGTCACGTGACCAGTGTATGATAGCCACGTGATCATGCATGACAGCCACGTGATCAGTGCATGATAGCCACGTGATCAGTGCATGAGTTACGTGAGCAGTGCATGATCAGCCACGTGATCAGTGCATGATAGTCACGTGCAGTGTGTGATCAGCCACGTGAACAGTGCATGATCAGCCACGTGATCAGTGCATGATATCCACGTGATCAGTGCATGATCATCACGTGATCAGTGTATGATCAGCCACGTGAACAGTGCATGCTCAGTCACGTGATCTGGGCCTGCTGAGCTGCGTGATTACTGTCTGCTCATCTGCTTGACAATTGCCAGCTGAGCTGCACGATTCCTGCCTGTCATCTGCTTGACAATTGCCAGCTGTGCTGCGTAATTCCTGCCTGCTCAGCTGCTTGATTATTGCCAGCTGAGCAGCATGATTCCTCACACCTGAGTTCCATGATTATTGCCTGCTGACTGTTTGATTCGTGCCTACTCAGCTCTTTGTTTATTGCCTCCAGAGGCACATGATCAGTGTATGATAGCAAACATGATCAGCGCATGATCAGTCACATGATCAGCGCCATTAAGTCACGTGATCACTACATGATAGTCATGTGATCAGTCCATGCTCAGTCACGGTATCAGTGCATGATCAGCCACGTGATCAGTGCATGATCTGTCACAAGATTAGTGTATGATCATCCACGTGATCAGTGCGGGCAGTCATGTGATCAGTGCATGATATAGACGTGATCAGTGCATGATCAGTCACGTGATCAGTGCATGATAGCCACGTGATCAGTGCATGATCAGTCACCTGATGGGTGTATGATCATTCACGTGACCTGTACATGGTAGCTACATGATCATTGCATGATCAGCCACGTGAGTAGTGCATGATAGCCACGTGATCACTGCATGATCAGTCACGTGATCAGTGCATGATCAGTCATGTGACCAGTACATGGTAGCTGCGTGATCATGCATGCCACGTGAGCAGTGCATGATACCCACGTGAGCAGTGCATGATCAGACACGTGATCAGTGCATGATCAGTCACGTGATCAGTGCATGATCAGCCACGTGATCAGTGCATGATCAGTCACGTGATCAGTGCATGATCAGCCACGTGATCAGTGCATGATCAGCCACGTGATCAGTGCATGTCCAGCCAAGTGATCAGTGCATGATAGCCACGTGATCAGTGCATGATCAGTCACGTGATCAGTGCATGATCAGTTGCGTGATCAGTGTATGATCAGCCACGTGATCAGTGCATGATCAGCCACGTGATCAGTGCATGATCAAGTCCGTGATCAGTGCATGATCAGTCACGTGACCAGTGCATGATAGCTACGTGATCATTGCATGATCAGCCACGTGATCAGTGCATGATAGCCACGTGATCAGTGCATGATCAGTCACGTGATCGTGTGTGATCAGTCACATGATCAGTGCATGATATCCGCGTGATCAGTGCATGACAGCCACGTGATCAGTGCATGATAGCCACGTGATCAGTGCATGATCAGTCACGTGATCATGTGTGATCAGCCACGTGATCAGTGCATGATGAGCCACGTGATCAGTGCATGATCAATTACGTGATCAGTGCATGATCAGTCACGTGACCAGTACATGGTTGCTACGTGATCGTTGCATGATCAGCCACGTGATCAGTGCATGATAGCCACGTGATCAGTGCATGATCAGTCACGTGATCAGTGCATGATCAGTCACGTGATCAGTGCATGATCATTTACGTGATCAGTGCATGATCAGTCACGTGACCAGTATATGGTTGCTACGTGATCATTGCATGACAGCCACGTGAGCAGTGCATGATCAGCCACGTGATCAGTGCATGATCAGCCACGTGATCAGTGCATGATAGCCACGTGATCAGTGTGTGATCAGCCACGTGATCAGTGCATGATCAGTCACGTGATCAGTGCATGATCAGCCACGTGATCAGTGCATGATAGCCACGTGATCAGTGCATGATCAGTCACGTGATCATGTGTGATCAGCCACGTGATCAGTGCATGATCAGCCACGTGATCAGTGCATGATCAATTACGTGATCAGTGCATGATCAGTCACGTGATCAGTACATGGTTGCTACGTGATCAGTGCATGATCAGCCACGTGATCAGTGCATGATAGCCACGTGATCAGTGCATGATCAGTCACGTGATCATGTGTGATCAGCCACGTGATCAGTGCATGATGAGCCACGTGATCAGTGCATGATCATTTACGTGATCAGTGCATGATCAGTCACGTGACCAGTATATGGTTGCTCGTGATCAGTTGCATGATCAGCCACGTGAGCAGTGCATGATAGCCACGTGATCAGTGCATGATCAGTCCCGTGATCAGTGCATGATCAGTCACGTGATCAGTGCATGATCATTTACGTGATCAGTGCATGATCAGTCACGTGACCAGTATATGGTTGCTACGTGATCATGCATGACAGCCGTGATCAGTGCATGATAGCCACGTGATCAGTGCATGAGCCACGTGCAGTGCATGATCAGCCACGTGATCAGTGCATGATCAGTCACGTGATCAGTGCATGATCAGCCACGTGAACAGTGCATGATCAGCCACGTGATCAGTGCATGATATCCAAGTGATCAGTGCATGATCATCACGTGATCAGTGTATGATCAGCCACGTGAACAGTGCATGCTCAGTCACGTGATCTGGGCCTGCTGAGCTGCGTGATTACTGTCTGCTCATCTGCTTGACAATTGCCAGCTGAGCTGCACGATTCCTGCCTGTCATCTGCTTGACAATTGCCAGCTGTGCTGCGTAATTCCTGCCTGCTCAGCTGCTTGATTATTGCCAGCTGAGCAGCATGATTCCTCACACCTGAGTTCCATGATTATTGCCTGCTGACTGTTTGATTCGTGCCTACTCAGCTCTTTGTTTATTGCCTCCAGAGGCACATGATCAGTGTATGATAGCAAACATGATCAGCGCATGATCAGTCACATGATCAGCGCCATTAAGTCACGTGATCACTACATGATAGTCATGTGATCAGTCCATGCTCAGTCACGGTATCAGTGCATGATCAGCCACGTGATCAGTGCATGATCTGTCACATGATTAGTGTATGATCATCCACGTGATCAGTGCATGGGCAGTCATGTGATCAGTGCATGATATAGGCGTGAACAGTGCATGATCAGTCACGTGATCAGTGCATGATAGCCACGTGATCAGTGCATGATCAGTCACCTGATGGGTGTATGATCATTCACGTGACCTGTACATGGTAGCTACATGATCATTGCATGATCAGCCACGTGAGTAGTGCATGATAGCCACGTGATCACTGCATGATCAGTCACGTGATCAGTGCATGATCAGTCATGTGACCAGTACATGGTAGCTGCGTGATCATGCATGATCAGCCACGTGAGCAGTGCATGATAGCCACGTGATCAGTGCATGATCAGAACGTGATCAGTGCATGATCATTCGCGTGATCAGTGCATGATCAGCCACGTGATCAGTGCATGATCAGTCACGTGATCAGTGCATGATCAGCCACGTGATCAGTGCATGATCAGCCGTGATCAGTGCATGATCAGCCACGTGATCAGTGCATGATCAGCCACGTGATCAGTGCATGATCAGTCACGTGATCAGTGCATGATCAGTTATGTGATCAGTGCATGATCAGCCACGTGATCAGTGCATGATCAGCCACGTGATCAGTGCATGATCAGTTACGTGATCAGTGCATGATCAGTCACGTGACCAGTGCATGATAGCTACGTGATCAGTGCATGATCAGCCACGTGATCAGTGCATGATAGCCACGTGATCAGTGCATGATCAGTCACGTGATCAGTGTGATCAGTCACGTGATCAGTGCATGATGTCCACGTGATCAGTGCATGATCAGCCACGTGATCAGTGCATGAGAGCCACGTGATCAGTGCATGATCAGTCACGTGATCAGTGTGATCAGCCACGTGATCAGTGCATGATCAGCCACGTGATCAGTGCATGATCAGTTGCGTGATCAGTGCATGATCAGTCACGTGACCAGTGCATGGTTGCTACGTGATCAGTGCATGATCAGCCACGTGATCAGTGCATGATAGCCACGTGATCAGTGCATGATCGATCACGTGATCAGTGCATGATCAGTCACGTGATCAGTGCATGATCAGTTACGTGATCAGTGCATGATCAGTCACGTGACCAGTGCATGATAGCTGCGTGATCATTGCATGATCAGCCACGTGATCAGTGCATGACAGCCGCGTGATCAGTGCATGATCAGCCACGTGATCAGTGCATGATAGCCACGTGATCAGTGCATGATCAGCCACGTGATCAGTGCATGATCAGTCACGTGATCAGTGTGTGATCAGCCACGTGATCAGTGCATGATCAGCCACGTGATCAGTGCATGATCAATTACGTGATCAGTGCATGATCAGTCACGTGACCAGTACATGGTTGCTACGTGATCGTTGCATGATCAGCCACGTGAGCAGTGCATGATAGCCACGTGATCAGTGCATGATCAGTCACGTGATCAGTGCATGATCAGTCACGTGAACAGTGCATGATCATTTACGTGATCTTTGCATGATCAGTCACGTGACCAGTATATGGTTGCTACGTGATCATTCCGCATGCGAGCCACGTGAGCAGTGCATGATAGCCACGTGATGTGTGCATGAGTTACGTGAGCAGAGTATGATCAGCCACGTGATCAGTGCATGAGTGCCACGTGATCAGTGCATGATATGTCACGTGACAGGTGTGTGATCAGCCACGTGAACAGTGCATGTTCAGCCACGTGATCAGTGCATGATAGCCACGTGATCAGTGCATGATCATTCGTGAGCAGTGTATGATCAGCCACGTGATCAGTGCATGGTCAGACACGTGAACAGTGTATGATCAGCGTGATCAGTGCATGATATCCAAGTGATCAGTGCATGATCATCACGTGATCAGTGTATGATCAGCCACGTGAACAGTGCATGCTCAGTCACGTGATCTGGGCCTGCTGAGCTGCGTGATTACTGTCTGCTCATCTGCTTGACAATTGCCAGCTGAGCTGCACGATTCCTGCCTGTCATCTGCTTGACAATTGCCAGCTGTGCTGCGTAATTCCTGCCTGCTCAGCTGCTTGATTATTGCCAGCTGAGCAGCATGATTCCTCACACCTGAGTTCCATGATTATTGCCTGCTGACTGTTTGATTCGTGCCTACTCAGCTCTTTGTTTATTGCCTCCAGAGGCACATGATCAGTGTATGATAGCAAACATGATCAGCGCATGATCAGTCACATGATCAGCGCCATTAAGTCACGTGATCACTACATGATAGTCATGTGATCAGTCCATGCTCAGTCACGGTATCAGTGCATGATCAGCCACGTGATCAGTGCATGATCTGTCACAAGATTAGTGTATGATCATCCACGTGATCAGTGCATGGGCAGTCATGTGATCAGTGCATGATATAGGCGTGAACAGTGCATGATCAGTCTCGTGATCAGTGCATGATAGCCACGTGATCAGTGCATGATCAGTCACCTGATGGGTGTATGATCATTCACGTGACCTGTACATGGTAGCTACATGATCATTGCATGATCAGCCACGTGAGTAGTTCATGATAGCCACGTGATCACTGCATGATCAGTCACGTGATCAGTGCATGATCAGTCATGTGACCAGTACATGGTAGCTGCGTGATCATGGCATGATCAGCCACGTGAGCAGTGCATGATAGCCACGTGATCAGTGCATGATCAGACACGTGATCAGTGCATGATCAGTCACGTGATCAGTGCATGATCAGACGTGATCAGTGCATGATCAGTCACGTGATCAGTGCATGATCAGCCACGTGATCAGTGCATGATCAGGCACGTGATCAGTGCATGTCCAGCCAAGTGATCAGTGCATGATAGCCACGTGATCAGTGCATGATCAGTCACGTGATCAGTGCATGATCAGTTACGTGATCAGTGTATGATCAGCCGTGATCAGTGCATGATCAGCCACGTGATCAGTGCATGATCAATACGTGATCAGTGCATGATCAGTCACGTGACCAGTGCATGGTAGCTACGTGATCATTGCATGATCAGCCACGTGATCAGTGCATGATAGCCACGTGATCAGTGCATGATAGCCACGTGATCAGTGCATGATCAGTCATGTGATACGTGTGTGATCAGCCACGTGATCAGTGCATGATATCCACGTGATCAGTGCATGACAGCCACGTGATCAGTGCATGAGAGCCACGGGATCAGTGCATGATCAGTCACGTGATACATGTGTGATCAGCCACGTGATCAGTGCATGATGAGCCACGTGATCAGTGCAGGATCAATTACGTGATCAGTGCATGATCAGTCACGTGACCAGTACATGGTTGCTACGTGATCGTTGCATGATCAGCCACGTGAGCAGAGCATGATAGCCACGTGATCAGTGCATGATCAGTCGTGATCAGTACATGATCAGTCACGTGAACAGTGCATGATCATTTACGTGATCTTGCATGATCAGTCACGTTACCAGTATATGGTTGCTCGTGATCATTCCATGCGAGCCACGTGAGCAGTGCATGATAGCCACGTGATGTGTGCATGAGTTACGTGAGCAGAGTATGATCAGCCACGTGATCAGTGCATGAGTGCCACGTGATCAGTGCATGATATGTCACGTGACAGGTGTGTGATCAGCCACGTGAACAGTGCATGTTCAGCCACGTGATCAGTGCATGATAGCCACGTGATCAGTGCATGATCAGTTACGTGAGCAGTGTATGATCAGCCACGTGATCAGTGCATGGTCAGACACGTGAACAGTGTATGATCAGCCACGTGATCAGTGCATGATATCCAAGTGATCAGTGCATGATCATCACGTGATCAGTGTATGATCAGCCACGTGAACAGTGCATGCTCAGTCACGTGATCTGGGCCTGCTGAGCTGCGTGATTACTGTCTGCTCATCTGCTTGACAATTGCCAGCTGAGCTGCACGATTCCTGCCTGTCATCTGCTTGACAATTGCCAGCTGTGCTGCGTAATTCCTGCCTGCTCAGCTGCTTGATTATTGCCAGCTGAGCAGCATGATTCCTCACACCTGAGTTCCATGATTATTGCCTGCTGACTGTTTGATTCGTGCCTACTCAGCTCTTTGTTTATTGCCTCCAGAGGCACATGATCAGTGTATGATAGCAAACATGATCAGCATGATCAGTCACATGATCAGCGCCATTAAGTACGTGATCACTTACATGATAGTGCATGATCAGTCACATGCTAGTCCGAGCATCAGTGCATGATCATAGTGATCAGTGCATGATCAGTCACGTGATCAGTGCATGATCAGCCACGTGATCAGTGCATGATAGCCACGTGATCAGTGCATGATCAGTCACGTGATCAGTGCATGATCAGTCACGTGATCAGTGCATGATAGCCACGTGATCATGCATGATCAGCCACGTGAGCAGTGCATGATAGCCACGTGATCAGTGCATGATCAGCCGTGATCAGTGCATGATCAGCCACGTGATCAGTGCATGTCAGCCACGTGATCAGTGCATGATCAGTCACGTGATCAGTGCATGATCAGTCACGTGACCAGTACATGGTAGCTACGTGATCATTGCATGATCAGCCACGTGATCAGTGCATGATAGCCACGTGATCAGTGCATGATAGCCACGTGATCAGTGCATGATCAGTCATGTGATCAGTGTGTGATCAGCCACGTGATCAGTGCATGATATCCACGTGATCAGTGCATGATCAGCCACGTGATCAGTGCATGAAGCCACGTGATCAGTGCATGATCAGTCACGTGATACATGTGTGATCAGCCACGTGATCAGTGCATGATGAGCCACGTGATCAGTGCAGGATCAATTCGTGATCAGTGCATGATCAGTCACGTGACCAGTACATGGTTGCTCGTGATCGTTGCATGATCAGCCACGTGAGCAGAGCATGATAGCCACGTGATCAGTGCATGATCAGTCACGTGATCAGTACATGATCAGTCACGTGAACAGTGCATGATCATTCGTGATCAGTGCATGATCAGTCACGTGACCAGTATATGGTTGCTACGTGATCATTCCATGACAGCCACGTGAGCAGTGCATGATAGCCACGTGATGTGTGCATGAGTTCGTGAGCAGAGTATGATCAGCCACGTGATCAGTGCATGAGTGCCACGTGATCAGTGCATGATATGTCACGTGACAGGTGTGTGATCAGCCACGTGAACAGTGCATGTTCAGCCACGTGATCAGTGCATGATAGCCACGTGATCAGTGCATGATCAGTTACGTGAGCAGTGTATGATCAGCCACGTGATCAGTGCATGGTCAGACACGTGAACAGTGTATGATCAGCCACGTGATCAGTGCATGATATCCAAGTGATCAGTGCATGATCATCACGTGATCAGTGTATGATCAGCCACGTGAACAGTGCATGCTCAGTCACGTGATCTGGGCCTGCTGAGCTGCGTGATTACTGTCTGCTCATCTGCTTGACAATTGCCAGCTGGGCTGCACGATTCCTGCCTGTCATCTGCTTGACAATTGCCAGCTGTGCTGCGTAATTCCTGCCTGCTCAGCTGCTTGATTATTGCCAGCTGAGCAGCATGATTCACACCTGAGTTCCATGATTATTGCCTGCTGACTGTTTGATTCGTGCCTACTCAGCTCTTTGTTTATTGCCTCCAGAGGCACATGATCAGTGTATGATAGCAAACATGATCAGCGCATGATCAGTCACATGATCAGCGCCATTAAGTCACGTGATCACTGCATGATAGTCATGTGATCAGTCCATGCTCAGTCACGGTATCAGTGCATGATCAGCCACGTGATCAGTGCATGATCTGTCACGATTAGTGTATGATCATCCACGTGATCAGTGCACGGGCAGTCATGTGATCAGTGCATGATATAGGCGTGAACAGTGCATGATCAGTCTCGTGATCAGTGCATGATAGCCACGTGATCAGTGCATGATCAGTCACCTGATGGGTGTATGATCATTCACGTGACCTGTACATGGTAGCTACATGATCATTGCATGATCAGCCACGTGAGTAGTGCATGATAGCCACGTGATCACTGCATGATCAGTCACGTGATCAGTGCATGATCAGTCATGTGACCAGTACATGGTAGCTGCGTGATCATCGCATGATCAGCCACGTGAGCAGTGCATGATAGCCACGTGATCGGTGCATGATCAGACACGTGATCGGTGCATGATCAGTCGCGTGATCAGTGCATGATCAGCCACGTGATCAGTGCATGATCAGACACGTGATCAGTGTATGTTGAGCCACGTGATCAGTGCATGATAGCCACGTGATCAGTGCATGATCAGTCCCGTGATCAGTGCATGATCAGTCACGTGATCAGTGCATGATCAGCCACGTGATCAGTGCATGATCAGCCACGTGATCAGTGCATGATCAGTTACGTGATCAGTGCATGATCAGTCACGTGACCAGTACATGGTAGCCCGTGATCATGGCGTGATCAGCCACGAGATCAGTGCATGATAGCCACGTGATCAGTGCATGATCAGTCCGTGATCAGTGCATGATCAGCCACGTGATCAGTGCGATCAGCCACGTGAAGTGCATCAATTACGTGATCAGTGCATGATCAGTCACGTGATCTGGTACGAGTAGCTTGCGTGATCAGTGCATGATCAGCCACGTGATCAGTGCATGATCAGCACGTGATCAGTGCATGATCAGCCACGTGATCAGTGCATGATAGCCACGTGATCAGTGCATGATCAGTCACGTGATCAGTGCATGATCAGTTACGTGATCAGTGCATGATCAGCCACGTGATCAGTGCATGATCAGCCACGTGATCAGTGCATGATCAATTCGTGATCAGTGCATGATCAGTCGCGTGACCAGTACATGGTAGCTCGTGATGTGCATGATCAGCCACGTGATCAGTGCATGATAGCCACGTGATCAGTGCATGATAGCCACGTGATCAGTGCATGATCAGTCATGTGATACGTGTGTGATCAGCCACGTGATCAGTGCATGATATCCACGTGATCAGTGCATGACAGCCACGTGATCAGTGCATGATAGCCCACGTGATCAGTGCATGATCAGTCACGTGATACATGTGTGATCAGCCACGTGATCAGTGCATGATGAGCCACGTGATCAGTGCAGGATCAATTACGTGATCAGTGCATGATCAGTCACGTGACCAGTACATGGTTGCTACGTGATCGTTGCATGATCAGCCACGTGAGCAGTGCATGACAGCCACGTGATCAGTGCATGATCAGTCACGTGATCAGTGCATGATCAGTCACATGAACAGTGCATGATCATTTACGTGATCTGTGCATGATCAGTCACGTTACCAGTATATGGTTGCTACGTGATCATTCCATGACGAGCCACGTGAGCAGTGCATGATAGCCACGTGATGTGTGCATGAGTTACGTGAGCAGAGTATGATCAGCCACGTGATCAGTGCATGAGTGCCACGTGATCAGTGCATGATATGTCACGTGACAGGTGTGTGATCAGCCACGTGAACAGTGCATGTTCAGCCACGTGATCAGTGCATGATAGCCACGTGATCAGTGCATGATCAGTTACGTGAGCAGTGTATGATCAGCCACGTGATCAGTGCATGGTCAGACACGTGAACAGTGTATGATCAGCCACGTGATCAGTGCATGATATCCAAGTGATCAGTGCATGATCATCACGTGATCAGTGTATGATCAGCCACGTGAACAGTGCATGCTCAGTCACGTGATCTGGGCCTGCTGAGCTGCGTGATTACTGTCTACTCATCTGCTTGACAATTGCCAGCTGAGCTGCACGATTCCTGCCTGTCATCTGCTTGACAATTGCCAGCTGTGCTGCGTAATTCCTGCCTGCTCAGCTGCTTGATTATTGCCAGCTGAGCAGCATGATTCCTCACACCTGAGTTCCATGATTATTGCCTGCTGACTGTTTGATTCGTGCCTACTCAGCTCTTTGTTTATTGCCTCCAGAGGCACATGATCAGTGTATGATAGCAAACATGATCAGCGCATGATCAGTCACATGATCAGCGCCATTAAGTCACGTGATCACTACATGATAGTCATGTGATCAGTCCATGCTCAGTCACGGTATCAGTGCATGATCAGCCACGTGATCAGTGCATGATCTGTCACATGATTAGTGTATGATCATCCACGTGATCAGTGCATGGGCAGTCATGTGATCAGTGCATGATATAGGCGTGAACAGTGCATGATCAGTCTCGTGATCAGTGCATGATAGCCACGTGATCAGTGCATGATCAGTCACCTGATAGGTGTATGATCATTCACGTGACCTGTACATGGTAGCTACATGATCATTGCATGATCAGCCACGTGAGTAGTGCATGATAGCCACGTGATCAGCATGATCAGTCACGTGATCAGTGCATGATCAGTCATGTGACCAGTACATGGTAGCTGCGTGATCATGCATGATCAGCCACGTGAGCAGTGCATGATAGCCACGTGATCAGTGCATGATCAGACCGAGATCAGTGCATGATCAGTCACGTGATCAGTGCATGATCAGCCACGTGATCAGTGCATGACCAGGCGCGTGATCAGTGTATGTCCAGCCACGTGATCAGTGCATGATAGCCACGTGATCAGTGCATGATCAGTCACGTAGTCAGTGCATGATCAGTTACGTGATCAGTGTATGATCAGCCGTGATCAGTGCATGATCAGCCACATGATCAGTGCATGATCAATTACGTGATCAGTGCATGATCAGTCACGTGACCAGTACATGGTAGCTACGTGATCATTGCTGATCAGCCACGTGATCAGTGCATGATAGCCACGTGATCAGTGCATGATAGCCACGTGATCAGTGCATGATCAGTCACGTGATCGTGTGTGATCAGCCCGTGATCAGTGCATGATATCCACGTGATCAGTGCATGATCCACGTGATCAGTGCATGATAGTCACGTGATCAGTGTGTGATCAGCCACGTGATCAGTGCATGATCAGCCACGTGATCAGTGCATGATGACACGTGATCAGTGCAGATCAGTTCTGCGTGATCAGTGTATGATCAGCTGCGTGATCAGTGCATGATCAGCCACGTGATCAGTGCATGATCATCGTGATCAGTGCATGATCAGTCACGTGATCAGTACATGATCAGAATCACGTGATCAGTGCATGATCAGCCACGTGATCAGTGCATGATAGCCACGTGATCAGTGCATGATCATCCGTGATCAGTGTGATCAGTTATGTGATCAGTGTATGATCAGCCACGTGATCAGTACATGATGTACATGATCAGTGCATGATCAGTCACGTGATCAGTGCATGATCAGTCACGTGATCAGTGCATGGTAGCTACGTGATCAGTGCATGATCAGCCGTGATCAGTGCATGATAGCCACGTGATCAGTGCATGATCAGCCAGTGATCGGTGCATGATAGCCGCGTGATCAGTGCATGATCAGTCATGTGATCGTGTGTGATCAGCCGTGTCAGTGCATGATATCCACGTGATCAGTGCATGATCAGCCACGTGATCAGTGCATGATCAGCCACGTGATCAGTGCATGATCAGTCCGTGATACATGTGTGATCAGCCGTGATCAGTGCATGATGAGCCGTGATCAGTGCAGGATCAAGTCACGTGATCAGTGCATGATCAGTCACGTGACCAGTACATGGTTGCCGTGATCTTGCATGATCAGCCACGTGAGCAGAGCATGATAGCCACGTGGTCAGTGCATGATCAGTCACGTGATCAGTACATGATCAGTCACGTGAACAGTGCATGATCATTTCGTGATCTTTGCATGATCATCACGTTACCAGTATATGGTTGCTACGTGATCATTCCGCAGCGAGCCACGTGAGCAGTGCATGAGCCACGTGATGTGTGCATGAGTTAAGTGAGCAGTATGATCAGCCACGTGATCAGTGCATGAGTGCCCGCGTGATCAGTGCATGATATGTCACGTGACAGTGTGTGATCAGCCACGTGAACAGTGCATGTTCAGCCGCGTGATCAGTGCATGATAGCCACGTGATCAGTGCATGATCAGTTACGTGAGCAGTGTATGATCAGCCACGTGATCAGTGCATGGTCAGACGCGTGAACAGTGTATGATCAGCCACGTGATCAGTGCATGATATCCAAGTGATCAGTGCATGATCATCACGTGATCAGTGTATGATCAGCCGTGAACAGTGCATGCTCAGTCACGTGATCTGGGCCTGCTGAGCTGCGTGATTACTGTCTGCTCATCTGCTTGACAATTGCCAGCTGAGCTGCACGATTCCTGCCTGTCATCTGCTTGACAATTGCCAGCTGTGCTGCGTAATTCCTGCCTGCTCAGCTGCTTGATTATTGCCAGCTGAGCAGCATGATTCCTCACACCTGAGTTCCATGATTATTGCCTGCTGACTGTTTGATTCGTACCTACTCAGCTCTTTGTTTATTGCCTCCAGAGGCACATGATCAGTGTATGATAGCAAACATGATCAGCGCATGATCAGTCACGTGATCAGCGCCATTAAGTCACGTGATCACTACATGATAGTCATATGATCAGTCCATGCTGAGTCACGGTATCAGTGCATGATCAGCCACGTGATCAGTGCATGATCTGTCACAAGATTAGTGCATGATCATCCACGTGATCAGTGCACGGGCAGTCATGTGATCAGTGCATGATATAGGCGTGAACAGTGCATGATCAGTCTGTGATCAGTGCATGATAGCCACGTGATCAGTGCATGATCAGTCACCTGATGGGTGTATGATCATTCACGTGACCTGTACATGGTAGCTACATGATCATTGCATGATCAGCCACGTGAGTAGTTCATGATAGCCACGTGATCACTGCATGATCAGTCACGTGATCAGTGCATGATCAGTCATGTGACCAGTACATGGTAGCTGCGTGATCATGGCATGATCAGCCACGTGATCAGTGCATGATAGCCACGTGATCAGTGCATGATCAGACCCGTGATCAGTGCATGATCAGTCACGTGATCAGTGCATGATCAGCCACGTGATCAGTGCATGACCGAACGCGTGATCAGTGTATGTCAGCAAGTGATCAGTGCATGATAGCCACGTGATCAGTGCATGATCGATCACGTGATCAGTGCATGATCAGTTATGTGATCAGTGTATGATCAGCCACGTGATCAGTGCATGATCAGCCATGATCAGTGCATGATCAATTATGATCAGTGCATGATCAGTCACGTGACCAGTACATGAGTAGCTACGTGATCAGTGCATGATCAGCCACGTGATCAGTGCATGATAGCCACGTGATCAGTGCATGATAGCCACGTGATCAGTGCATGATAGCCACGTGATCAGTGCATGATCAGTCATGTGATACGTGTGTGATCAGCCACGTGATCAGTGCATGATATCCGCGTGATCAGTGCATGACAGCCACGTGATCAGTGCATGAGAGCCACGGATCAGTGCATGATCAGTCACGTGATACATGTGTGATCAGCCACGTGATCAGTGCATGATGAGCCACGTGATCAGTGCAGGATCAATTACGTGATCAGTGCATGATCAGTCACGTGACCAGTACATGGTTGCTACGTGATCGTTGCATGATCAGCCACGTGAGCAGAGCATGATAGCCACGTGATCAGTGCATGATCAGTCACGTGATCAGTACATGATCAGTCACGTGAACAGTGCATGATCATTTACGTGATCTTTGCATGATCAGTCACGTTACCAGTATATGGTTGCTACGTGATCATTCCATGACGAGCCACGTGAGCAGTGCATGATAGCCACGTGATGTGTGCATGAGTTACGTGAGCAGAGTATGATCAGCCACGTGATCAGTGCATGAGTGCCACGTGATCAGTGCATGATATGTCACGTGACAGGTGTGTGATCAGCCACGTGAACAGTGCATGTTCAGCCACGTGATCAGTGCATGATAGCCACGTGATCAGTGCATGATCAGTTACGTGAGCAGTGTATGATCAGCCACGTGATCAGTGCATGGTCAGACGCGTGAACAGTGTATGATCAGCCACGTGATCAGTGCATGATATCCAAGTGATCAGTGCATGATCATCACGTGATCAGTGTATGATCAGCCACGTGAACAGTGCATGCTCAGTCACGTGATCTGGGCCTGCTGAGCTGCGTGATTACTGTCTGCTCATCTGCTTGACAATTGCCAGCTGAGCTGCACGATTCCTGCCTGTCATCTGCTTGACAATTGCCAGCTGTGCTGAATTCCTGCCTGCTCAGCTGCTTGATTATTGCCAGCTGAGCAGCATGATTCCTCACACCTGAGTTCCATGATTATTGCCTGCTGACTGTTTGATTCGTGCCTACTCAGCTCTTTGTTTATTGCCTCCAGAGGCACATGATCAGTGTATGATAGCAAACATGATCAGCGCATGATCAGTCACATGATCAGCGCCATTAAGTCACGTGATCACTACATGATAGTCATGTGATCAGTCCATGCTCAGTCACGGTATCAGTGCATGATCAGCCACGTGATCAGTGCATGATCTGTCACAAGATTAGTGTATGATCATCCACGTGATCAGTGCAGGGCAGTCATGTGATCAGTGCATGATATAGGCGTGAACAGTGCATGATCAGTCTCGTGATCAGTGCATGATAGCCACGTGATCAGTGCATGATCAGTCACCTGATGGGTGTATGATCATTCACGTGACCTGTACATGGTAGCTACATGATCATTGCATGATCAGCCACGTGAGTAGTTCATGATAGCCACGTGATCACTGCATGATCAGTCACGTGATCAGTGCATGATCAGTCATGTGACCAGTACATGGTAGCTGCGTGATCATGGCATGATCAGCCACGTGAGCAGTGCATGATAGCCACGTGATCAGTGCATGATCAGACGCGTGATCAGTGCATGATCAGTCACGTGATCAGTGCATGATCAGCCACGTGATCAGTGCATGATCAGGCACGTGATCAGTGTATGTCAGCCAAGTGATCAGTGCATGATAGCCACGTGATCAGTGCATGATCAGTCACGTGATCAGTGCATGATCAGTTACGTGATCAGTGTATGATCAGCCACGTGATCAGTGCATGATCAGCCACGTGATCAGTGCATGATCAATTACGTGATCAGTGCATGATCAGTCACGTGACCAGTACATGGTAGCTACGTGATCATTGCATGATCAGCCACGTGATCAGTGCATGATAGCCACGTGATCAGTGCATGATAGCCACGTGATCAGTGCATGATAGCCACGTGATCAGTGCATGATCAGTCATGTGATACGTGTGTGATCAGCCACGTGATCAGTGCATGATATCCACGTGATCAGTGCATGACAGCCACGTGATCAGTGCATGAGAGCCACGTGATCAGTGCATGATCAGTCACGTGATACATGTGTGATCAGCCACGTGATCAGTGCATGATGAGCCACGTGATCAGTGCAGGATCAATTGCGTGATCAGTGCATGATCAGTCACGTGACCAGTACATGGTTGCTACGTGATCGTTGCATGATCAGCCACGTGAGCAGTGCATGATAGCCACGTGATCAGTGCATGATCAATCGCGTGATCAGTGCATGATCAGTCACGTGACCAGTATATGGTTGCTACGTGATCATTCCATGATCAGCCACGTGAGCAGTGCATGATAGCCGCGTGATGTGTGCATGAGTTACGTGAGCAGAGTATGATCAGCCACGTGATCAGTGCAGGTGCCGTGATCAGTGCATGATATGTCACGTGACAGGTGTGTGATCAGCCACGTGAACAGTGCATGTTCAGCCACGTGATCAGTGCATGATAGCCACGTGATCAGTGCATGATCAGTTACGTGAGCAGTGTATGATCAGCCGTGATCAGTGCATGGTCAGACACGTGAACAGTGCATGATCAGCCGTGATCAGTGCATGATCATCACGTGATCAGTGTATGATCAGCCACGTGAACAGTGCATGCTCAGTCACGTGATCAGGGCCTGCTGAGCTGCGTGATTACTGTCTGCTCATCTGCTTGACAATTGCCAGCTGAGCTGCACGATTCCTGCCTGTCATCTGCTTGACAATTGCCAGCTGTGCTGCGTAATTCCTGCCTGCTCAGCTGCTTGATTATTGCCAGCTGAGCAGCATGATTCCTCACACCTGAGTTCCATGATTATTGCCTGCTGACTGTTTGATTCGTGCCTACTCAGCTCTTTGTTTATTGCCTCCAGAGGCACATGATCAGTGTATGATAGCAAACATGATCAGCGCATGATCAGTCACATGATCAGCGCCATTAAGTCACGTGATCACTACATGATAGTCATGTGATCAGTCCATGCTCAGTCACGGTATCAGTGCATGATCAGCCACGTGATCAGTGCATGATCTGTCACAAGATTAGTGTATGATCATCCACGTGATCAGTGCATGGGCAGTCATGTGATCAGTGCATGATATAGGCGTGAACAGTGCATGATCAGTCTCGTGATCAGTGCATGATAGCCACGTGATCAGTGCATGATCAGTCACCTGATGGGTGTATGATCATTCACGTGACCTGTACATGGTAGCTACATGATCATTGCATGATCAGCCACGTGAGTAGTTCATGATAGCCACGTGATCACTGCATGATCAGTCACGTGATCAGTGCATGATCAGTCATGTGACCAGTACATGGTAGCTGCGTGATCATGGCATGATCAGCCACGTGAGCAGTGCATGATAGCCACGTGATCAGTGCATGATCAGACACGTGATCAGTGCATGATCAGTCACGTGATCAGTGCATGATCAGCCACGTGATCAGTGCATGACCAGGCACGTGATCAGTGTATGATCAGCCAAGTGATCAGTGCATGATAGCCACGTGATCAGTGCATGATCAGTCACGTGATCAGTGCATGATCAGTTACGTGATCAGTGTATGATCAGCCACGTGATCAGTGCATGATCAGCCACGTGATCAGTGCATGATCAATTACGTGATCAGTGCATGATCAGTCCGTGATCAGTGCATGATAGCTACGTGATCATTGCATGATCAGCCACGTGATCAGTGCATGATAGCCACGTGATCAGTGCATGATAGCCACGTGATCAGTGCATGATCAGTCATGTGATACGTGTGTGATCAGCCACGTGATCAGTGCATGATATCACGTGATCAGTGCATGATGCCACGTGATCAGTGCATGATAGTCACGTGATCAGTGCATGATCAGCCACGTGATCAGTGCATGATCAGTCACGTGATCAGTGCATGATAGCCACGTGATCAGTGCATGATCAGTTACGTGATCAGTGCATGATCAGCCACGTGATCAGTGCATGATCAGCCACGTGATCAGTGCATGATCAGTCCACGTGATCAGTGCATGGGCAGCCACGTGATCAGTGCATGATCAGTCACGTGATCAGTGCATGTCCAGCCACGTGATCAGTGCATGATAGCCACGTGATCAGTGCATGATCAGTCACGTGATCAGTGCATGATCAGTCATGTGATCAGTGCATGATCAGCCACGTGATCAGTGCATGATCAGCCACGTGATCAGTGCATGATCAGTTACGTGATCAGTGCATGATCAGTCACGTGATCAGTACATGGTAGCTACGTGATCAGTGCATGATCAGCCACGTGATCAGTGCATGGTAGCCACGTGATCAGTGCATGATCAGCCACGTGATCAGTGCATGAGCCACGTGATCAGTGCATGATCAGTCATGATACGTGTGTGATCAGCCACGTGATCAGTGCATGATAGCCACGTGATCAGTGCATGACAGCCACGTGATCAGTGCATGAGAGCCACGTGATCAGTGCATGATCAGTCACGTGATACATGTGTGATCAGCCACGTGATCAGTGCATGATGAGCCACGTGATCAGTGCAGGATCAATTACGTGATCAGTGCATGATCAGTCACGTGACCAGTACATGGTTGCTACGTGATCGGTGCATGATCAGCCGCGTGAGCAGTGCATGATAGCCGTGATCAGTGCATGATCAGTCACGTGATCAGTACATGATCAGTCACGTGAACAGTGCATGATCATTTACGTGATCTTTGCATGATCAGTCACGTGACCAGTATGGTTGCTACGTGATCATTCCATGACGAGCCACGTGAGCAGTGCATGATAGCCACGTGATGTGTGCATGAGTTACGTGAGCAGTATGATCAGCCACGTGATCAGTGCATGAGTGCCACGTGATCAGTGCATGATATGTCACGTGACAGTGTGTGATCAGCCACGTGAACAGTGCATGTTCAGCCACGTGATCAGTGCATGATAGCCACGTGATCAGTGCATGATCAGTTACGTGAGCAGTGTATGATCAGCCACGTGATCAGTGCATGGTCAGACGCGTGAACAGTGTATGATCAGCCACGTGATCAGTGCATGATATCCAAGTGATCAGTGCATGATCATCACGTGATCAGTGTATGATCAGCCACGTGAACAGTGCATGCTCAGTCACGTGATCTGGGCCTGCTGAGCTGCGTGATTACTGTCTGCTCATCTGCTTGACAATTGCCAGCTGAGCTGCACGATTCCTGCCTGTCATCTGCTTGACAATTGCCAGCTGTGCTGCGTAATTCCTGCCTGCTCAGCTGCTTGATTATTGCCAGCTGAGCAGCATGATTCCTCACACCTGAGTTCCATGATTATTGCCTGCTGACTGTTTGATTCGTGCCTACTCAGCTCTTTGTTTATTGCCTCCAGAGGCACATGATCAGTGTATGATAGCAAACATGATCAGCGCATGATCAGTCACATGATCAGCGCCATTAAGTCACGTGATCACTACATGATAGTCATGTGATCAGTCCATGCTCAGTCACGGTATCAGTGCATGATCAGCCACGTGATCAGTGCATGATCTGTCACAAGATTAGTGTATGATCATCCACGTGATCAGTGCATGGGCAGTCATGTGATCAGTGCATGATATAGGCGTGAACAGTGCATGATCAGTCTCGTGATCAGTGCATGATAGCCACGTGATCAGTGCATGATCAGTCACCTGATGGGTGTATGATCATTCACGTGACCTACATGGTAGCTACATGATCATTGCATGATCAGCCACGTGAGTAGTTCATGATAGCCACGTGATCAGTGCATGATCAGTCACGTGATCAGTGCATGATCAGTCATGTGACCAGTACATGGTAGCTGCGTGATCATGGCATGATCAGCCACGTGAGCAGTGCATGATAGCCACGTGATCAGTGCATGATCAGACACGTGATCAGTGCATGATCAGTCACGTGATCAGTGCATGATCAGCCACGTGATCAGTGCATGACCAGGCACGTGATCAGTGTATGTCCAGCCAAGTGATCAGTGCATGATAGCCACGTGATCAGTGCATGATCAGTCACGTGATCAGTGCATGATCAGTTATGTGATCAGTGTATGATCAGCCACGTGATCAGTGCATGATCAGCCACATGATCAGTGCATGATCAATTGCGTGATCAGTGCATGATCAGTCACGTGACCAGTACATGATAGCTACGTGATCAGTGCATGATCAGCCACGTGATCAGTGCATGATCAGGCACGTGATCAGTGCATGATAGCCACGTGATCAGTGCATGATCAGTCATGTGATACGTGTGTGATCAGCCACGTGATCAGTGCATGATATCCACGTGATCAGTGCATGACAGCCACGTGATCAGTGCATGAGAGCCACGGATCAGTGCATGATCAGTCACGTGATACATGTGTGATCAGCCACGTGATCAGTGCATGATGAGCCACGTGATCAGTGCATGATCAATTACGTGATCAGTGCATGATCAGTCACGTGACCAGTACATGGTTGCTACGTGATCGTTGCATGATCAGCCACGTGAGCAGAGCATGATAGCCACGTGATCAGTGCATGATCAGTCGCGTGATCAGTACATGATCAGTCACGTGAACAGTGCATGATCATTTCGTGATCTTTGCATGATCAGTCACGTTACCAGTATATGGTTGCTGCGTGATCATTCCATGACGAGCCACGTGAGCAGTGCATGATAGCCACGTGATGTGTGCATGAGTTGCGTGAGCAGAGTATGATCAGCCACGTGATCAGTGCATGAGTGCCACGTGATCAGTGCATGATATGTCACGTGACAGGTGTGTGATCAGCCACGTGAACAGTGCATGTTCAGCCACGTGATCAGTGCATGATAGCCACGTGATCAGTGCATGATCAGTTACGTGAGCAGTGTATGATCAGCCACGTGATCAGTGCATGGTCAGACGCGTGAACAGTGTATGATCAGCCACGTGATCAGTGCATGATATCCAAGTGATCAGTGCATGATCATCACGTGATCAGTGTATGATCAGCCACGTGAACAGTGCATGCTCAGTCACGTGATCTGGGCCTGCTGAGCTGCGTGATTACTGTCTGCTCATCTGCTTGACAATTGCCAGCTGAGCTGCACGATTCCTGCCTGTCATCTGCTTGACAATTGCCAGCTGTGCTGCGTAATTCCTGCCTGCTCAGCTGCTTGATTATTGCCAGCTGAGCAGCATGATTCCTCACACCTGAGTTCCATGATTATTGCCTGCTGACTGTTTGATTCGTGCCTACTCAGCTCTTTGTTTATTGCCTCCAGAGGCACATGATCAGTGTATGATAGCAAACATGATCAGCGCATGATCAGTCACATGATCAGCGCCATTAAGTCACGTGATCACTACATGATAGTCATGTGATCAGTCCATGCTCAGTCACGGTATCAGTGCATGATCAGCCACGTGATCAGTGCATGATCTGTCACAAGATTAGTGTATGATCATCCACGTGATCAGTGCATGGGCAGTCATGTGATCAGTGCATGATATAGACGTGAACAGTGCATGATCAGTCTCGTGATCAGTGCATGATAGCCACGTGATCAGTGCATGATCAGTCACCTGATGGGTGTATGATCATTCACGTGACCTGTACATGGTAGCTACATGATCATTGCATGATCAGCCACGTGAGTAGTTCATGATAGCCACGTGATCACTGCATGATCAGTCACGTGATCAGTGCATGATCAGTCATGTGACCAGTACATGGTAGCTGCGTGATCATGGCATGATCAGCCACGTGAGCAGTGCATGATAGCCACGTGATCAGTGCATGATCAGACACGTGATCAGTGCATGATCAGTCACGTGATCAGTGCATGATCAGCCACGTGATCAGTGCATGACCAGGCACGTGATCAGTGTATGTCAGCCACGTGATCAGTGCATGATAGCCACGTGATCAGTGCATGATCAGTCACGTGATCAGTGCATGATCAGTTACGTGATCAGTGCATGATCAGCCACGTGATCAGTGCATGATCAGCCACGTGATCAGTGCATGATCAGCCACGTGATCAGTGCATGATCAGTCGCGTGACCAGTGCATGGTAGCTACGTGATCAGTGCATGATCAGCCACGTGATCAGTGCATGATAGCCACGTGATCAGTGCATGATAGCCACGTGATCAGTGCATGATAGCCACGTGATCAGTGCATGATCAGTCATGTGATACGTGTGTGATCAGCCACGTGATCAGTGCATGATATCCACGTGATCAGTGCATGACAGCCACGTGATCAGTGCATGAGAGCCGCGGGATCAGTGCATGATCAGTCACGTGATACATGTGTGATCAGCCACGTGATCAGTGCATGATGAGCCACGTGATCAGTGCAGGATCAATTGCGTGATCAGTGCATGATCAGTCACGTGACCAGTACATGGTTGCTACGTGATCGTTGCATGATCAGCCACGTGAGCAGTGCATGATAGCCACGTGATCAGTGCATGATCAGTCACGTGATCAGTACATGATCAGTCACGTGAACAGTGCATGATCATTTACGTGATCTTTGCATGATCAGTCACGTGACCAGTATATGGTTGCTACGTGATCATTCCATGACGAGCCACGTGAGCAGTGCATGATAGCCACGTGATGTGTGCATGAGTTACGTGAGCAGAGTATGATCAGCCACGTGATCAGTGCATGAGTGCCACGTGATCAGTGCATGATATGTCACGTGACAGGTGTGTGATCAGCCACGTGAACAGTGCATGTTCAGCCACGTGATCAGTGCATGATAGCCACGTGATCAGTGCATGATCAGTTACGTGAGCAGTGTATGATCAGCCACGTGATCAGTGCATGGTCAGACACGTGAACAGTGTATGATCAGCCACGTGATCAGTGCATGATATCCAAGTGATCAGTGCATGATCATCGCGTGATCAGTGTATGATCAGCCACGTGAACAGTGCATGCTCAGTCACGTGATCTGGGCCTGCTGAGCTGCGTGATTACTGTCTGCTCATCTGCTTGACAATTGCCAGCTGAGCTGCACGATTCCTGCCTGTCATCTGCTTGACAATTGCCAGCTGTGCTCGTAATTCCTGCCTGCTCAGCTGCTTGATTATTGCCAGCTGAGCAGCATGATTCCTCACACCTGAGTTCCATGATTATTGCCTGCTGACTGTTTGATTCGTGCCTACTCAGCTCTTTGTTTATTGCCTCCAGAGGCACATGATCAGTGTATGATAGCAAACATGATCAGCGCATGATCAGTCACATGATCAGCGCCATTAAGTCACGTGATCACTACATGATAGTCATGTGATCAGTCCATGCTCAGTCACGGTATCAGTGCATGATCAGCCACGTGATCAGTGCATGATCTGTCACAAGATTAGTGTATGATCATCCACGTGATCAGTGCATGGGCAGTCATGTGATCAGTGCATGATATAGGCGTGAACAGTGCATGATCAGTCTCGTGATCAGTGCATGATAGCCACGTGATCAGTGCATGATCAGTCACCTGATGGGTGTATGATCATTCACGTGACCTGTACATGGTAGCTACATGATCATTGCATGATCAGCCACGTGAGTAGTTCATGATAGCCACGTGATCACTGCATGATCAGTCACGTGATCAGTGCATGATCAGTCATGTGACCAGTACATGGTAGCTGCGTGATCATGGCATGATCAGCCACGTGAGCAGTGCATGATAGCCACGTGATCAGTGCATGATCAGACACGTGATCAGTGCATGATCAGTCACGTGATCAGTGCATGATCAGCCACGTGATCAGTGCATGATCAGTCACGTGATCAGTGCATGACCAGCCACGTGATCAGTGTATGACCAGTCACGTGATCAGTGCATGATCAGCCACGTGATCAGTGCATGATCAGTTACGTGATCAGTGCATGATCAGTCACGTGATCAGTGCATGATCAGTTACGTGATCAGTGCATGATCAAATACGTGATCAGTGCATGATCAGTCCGTGATCAGTGCATGATAGCCACATGATCAGTGCATGATAGCCACGTGATCAGTGCATGATCAGTCATGTGATACGTGTGTGATCAGCCACGTGATCGGTGCATGATATCCACGTGATCAGTGCATGACAGCCACGTGATCAGTGCATGGCCACGGGATCAGTGCATGATCAGTCACGTGATACATGTGTGATCAGCCACGTGATCAGTGCATGATGAGCCACGTGATCAGTGCAGGATCAATTGCGTGATCAGTGCATGATCAGTCGCGTGACCAGTACATGGTTGCTACGTGATCGTTGCATGATCAGCCACGTGAGCAGAGCATGATAGCCACGTGGTCAGTGCATGATCAGTCACGTGATCAGTACATGATCAGTCACGTGAACAGTGCATGATCATTTACGTGATCTTTGCATGATCAGTCACGTTACCAGTATATGGTTGCTACGTGATCATTCCATGACGAGCCACGTGAGCAGTGCATGATAGCCGCGTGATGTGTGCATGAGTTACGTGAGCAGAGTATGATCAGCCACGTGATCAGTGCATGAGTGCCACGTGATCAGTGCATGATATGTCGCGTGACAGGTGTGTGATCAGCCACGTGAACAGTGCATGTTCAGCTACGTGATCAGTGCATGATAGCCACGTGATCAGTGCATGATCAGTTACGTGAGCGGTGCATGATCAGCCACGTGATCAGTGCATGGTCAGACACGTGAACAGTGTATGATCAGCCACGTGATCAGTGCATGATATCCAAGTGATCAGTGCATGATCATCACGTGATCAGTGTATGATCAGCCACGTGAACAGTGCATGCTCAGTCACGTGATCAGGGCCTGCTGAGCTGCGTGATTACTGTCTGCTCATCTGCTTGACAATTGCCAGCTGAGCTGCACGATTCCTGCCTGTCATCTGCTTGACAATTGCCAGCTGTGCTGCGTAATTCCTGCCTGCTCAGCTGCTTGATTATTGCCAGCTGAGCAGCATGATTCCTCACACCTGAGTTCCATGATTATTGCCTGCTGACTGTTTGATTCGTGCCTACTCAGCTCTTTGTTTAGTGCCTCCAGAGGCACATGATCAGTGTATGATAGCAAACATGATCAGCGCATGATCAGTCACATGATCAGTGCCATTAAGTCACGTGATCACTACATGATAGTCATGTGATCAGTCCATGCTCAGTCACGGTATCAGTGCATGATCAGCCACGTGATCAGTGCATGATCTGTCACAAGATTAGTGTATGATCATCCACGTGATCAGTGCAGGGCAGTCATGTGATCAGTGCATGATATAGGCGTGAACAGTGCATGATCAGTCTCGTGATCAGTGCATGATAGCCACGTGATCAGTGCATGATCAGTCACCTGATGGGTGTATGATCATTCACGTGACCTGTACATGGTAGCTACGTGATCATTGCGTGATCAGCCACGTGAGTAGTTCATGATAGCCACGTGATCACTGCATGATCAGTCACGTGATCAGTGCATGATCAGTCATGTGACCAGTACATGGTAGCTGCGTGATCATGGCATGATCAGCCACGTGAGCAGTGCATGATAGCCACGTGATCAGTGCATGATCAGACACGAGATCAGTGCATGATCAGTCACGTGATCAGTGCATGATCAGCCACGTGATCAGTGCATGACCAGGCGCGTGATCAGTGTATGTCCAGCCAAGTGATCAGTGCATGATAGCCACGTGATCAGTGCATGATCAGTCACGTGATCAGTGCATGATCAGTTATGTGATCGGTGTATGATCAGCCACGTGATCAGTGCATGATCAGCCACATGATCAGTGCATGATCAATTGCGTGATCAGTGCATGATCGGTCACGTGACCAGTACATGGTAGCTACGTGATCATTGCCTGATCAGCCCATGATCAGTGCATGATAGCCACGTGATCAGTGCATGAAGCCACGTGATCAGTGCATGAGAGCCACGTGATCAGTGCATGATCAGTCATGTGATACGTGTGTGATCAGCCACGTGATCAGTGCATGATATCCACGTGATCAGTGCATGACAGCCACGTGATCAGTGCATGAGAGCCACGGGATCAGTGCATGATCAGTCACGTGATACATGTGTGATCAGCCACGTGATCAGTGCATGATGAGCCACGTGATCAGTGCATGATCAATTGCGTGATCAGTGCATGATCAGTCACGTGACCAGTACATGGTTGCTACGTGATCGTTGCATGATCAGCCACGTGAGCAGAGCATGATAGCCACGTGGTCAGTGCATGATCAGTCACGTGATCAGTACATGATCAGTCACGTGAACAGTGCATGATCATTTGCGTGATCTTTGCATGATCAGTCACGTGACCAGTATATGGTTGCTACGTGATCATTCCATGGCGAGCCACGTGAGCAGTGCATGATAGCCACGTGATGTGTGCATGAGTTGCGTGAGCAGAGTATGATCAGCCACGTGATCAGTGCATGAGTGCCACGTGATCAGTGCATGATATGTCACGTGACAGGTGTGTGATCAGCCACGTGAACAGTGCATGTTCAGCCACGTGATCAGTGCATGATAGCCACGTGATCAGTGCATGATCAGTTACGTGAGCAGTGTATGATCAGCCACGTGATCAGTGCATGGTCAGACACGTGAACAGTGTATGATCAGCCACGTGATCAGTGCATGATATCCACGTGATCAGTGCATGATCATCACGTGATCAGTGTATGATCAGCCACGTGAACAGTGCATGCTCAGTCACGTGATCAGGGCCTGCTGAGCTGCGTGATTACTGTCTGCTCATCTGCTTGACAATTGCCAGCTGAGCTGCACGATTCCTGCCTGTCATCTGCTTGACAATTGCCAGCTGTGCTGCATAATTCCTGCCTGCTCAGCTGCTTGATTAGTGCCAGCTGAGCAGCATGATTCCTCACACCTGAGTTCCATGATTATTGCCTGCTGACTGTTTGATTCGTGCCTACTCAGCTCTTTGTTTATTGCCTCCAGAGGCACATGATCAGTGTATGATAGCAAACATGATCAGCGCATGATCAGTCACATGATCAGCGCCATTAAGTCACGTGATCACTACATGATAGTCATGTGATCAGTCCATGCTCAGTCACGGTATCAGTGCATGATCAGCCACGTGATCAGTGCATGATCTGTCACAAGATTAGTGTATGATCATCCACGTGATCAGTGCACGGGCAGTCATGTGATCAGTGCATGATATAGGCGTGAACAGTGCATGATCAGTCTCGTGATCCGTGCATGATAGCCACGTGATCAGTGCATGATCAGTCACCTGATGGGTGTATGATCATTCACGTGACCTGTACATGGTAGCTACATGATCATTGCATGATCAGCCACGTGAGTAGTTCATGATGCCACGTGATCACTGCATGATCAGTCACGTGATCAGTGCATGATCAGTCATGTGACCAGTACATGGTAGCTGCGTGATCATGGCATGATCAGCCACGTGAGCAGTGCATGATAGCCACGTGATCAGTGCATGATCAGACACGAGATCAGTGCATGATCAGTCACGTGATCAGTGCATGATCATTTATGTGATCAGTGCATGATCAGCCACGTGATCAGTGCATGATCAGTGTGATCAGTGCATGATCAGCCACGTGATCAGTGCATGATCAGCCACGTGATCAGTGCATGATCAATTGCGTGATCAGTGCATGATCAGCACGTGACCAGTACATGGTAGCTCGTGATCATTGCCTGATCAACCACGTGATCAGTGCATGATCAGCCACGTGATCAGTGCATGATAGCCACGTGATCAGTGCATGATAGCCACGTGATCAGTGCATGATCAGTCGACGTGTGTGATCAGTGCATGAGAGCCACGTGATCAGTGCATGATCAGTCACGTGATACATGTGTGATCAGCCACGTGATCAGTGCATGATGAGCCACGTGATCAGTGCAGGATCAATTACGTGATCAGTGCATGATCAGTCACGTGACCAGTACATGGTTGCTCGTGATCGTTGCATGATCAGCCACGTGAGCAGAGCATGATAGCCACGTGGTCAGTGCATGATCAGTCACGTGATCAGTACATGATCAGTCACGTGAACAGTGCATGATCATTTCGTGATCTTTGCATGATCAGTCACGTGACCAGTATATGGTTGCTACGTGATCATTCCATGACGAGCCACGTGAGCAGTGCATGATAGCCACGCGTGATGTGTGCATGAGTTACGTGAGCGAGTATGATCAGCCACGTGATCAGTGCATGAGTGCCACGTGATCAGTGCATGATATGTCACGTGACAGGTGTGTGATCAGCCACGTGAACGGTGCATGTTCAGCCACGTGATCAGTGCATGATAGCCACGTGAGTCAGTGCATGATCAGTTACGTGAGCAGTGTATGATCAGCCACGTGATCAGTGCATGGTCAGACACGTGAACAGTGTATGATCAGCCACGTGATCAGTGCATGATATCCACGTGATCAGTGCATGATCATCACGTGATCAGTGTATGATCAGCCACGTGAACAGTGCATGCTCAGTCACGTGATGGGCCTGCTGAGCTGCGTGATTACTGTCTGCTCATCTGTGCAATTGCCAGCTGAGCTGCACGATTCCTGCCTGTCATCTGCTTGACAATTGCCAGCTGTGCTGCGTAATTCCTGCCTGCTCAGCTGCTTGATTATTGCCAGCTGAGCAGCATGATTCCTCACACCTGAGTTCCATGATTATTGCCTGCTGACTGTTTGATTCGTGCCTACTCAGCTCTTTGTTTATTGCCTCCAGAGGCACATGATCAGTGTATGATAGCAAACATGATCAGCGCATGATCAGTCACATGATCAGCGCCATTAATCACGTGATCACTACATGATAGTCATGTGATCAGTCCATGCTCAGTCACGGTATCAGTGCATGATCAGCCACGTGATCAGTGCATGATCAGCCACGTGATCAGTGCATGATCAGTCACGTGATCGTGCATGATCAGCCACGTGATCAGTGCATGATATCCACGTGATCAGTGCATGATCAGCCACGTGATCAGTGCATGATCACGTGATCAGTGCATGATCAGTCACGTGATACATGTGATCAGCCACGTGATCAGTGCATGATGAGCCACGTGATCAGTGCAGATCAATACGTGATCAGTGCATGATCAGTCACGTGACCAGTACATGGTGCTACGTGATCGTTGCATGATCAGCCACGTGAGCAGTGCATGATAGCCACGTGATCAGTGCATGATCAGTCACGTGATCAGTGCATGATCAGTCACGTGACCAGTATATGGTAGCTACGTGATCATTGCATGACGAGCCACGTGAGCAGTGCATGATAGCCACGTGATGTGTGCATTAGTTACGTGAGCAGAGTATGATCAGCCACGTGATCAGTGCATGAGTGCCACGTGATCAGTGCATGATATGTCACGTGACAGGTGTGTGATCAGCCACGTGAACAGTGCATGTTCAGCCACGTGATCAGTGCATGATAGCCACGTGATCAGTGCATGATCAGTTACGTGAGCAGTGTATGATCAGCCACGTGATCAGTGCATGGTCAGACACGTGAACAGTGTATGATCAGCCACGTGATCAGTGCATGATATCCAAGTGATCAGTGCATGATCATCACGTGATCAGTGTATGATCAGCCACGTGAACAGTGCATGCTCAGTCACGTGATCTGGGCCTGCTGAGCTGCGTGATTACTGTCTGCTCATCTGCTTGACAATTGCCAGCTGAGCTGCACGATTCCTGCCTGTCATCTGCTTGACAATTGCCAGCTGTGCTGCGTAATTCCTGCCTGCTCAGCTGCTTGATTATTGCCAGCTGAGCAGCATGATTCCTCACACCTGAGTTCCATGATTATTGCCTGCTGACTGTTTGATTCGTGCCTACTCAGCTCTTTGTTTATTGCCTCCAGAGGCACATGATCAGTGTATGATAGCAAACATGATCAGCGCATGATCAGTCACATGATCAGCGCCATTAAGTCACGTGATCACTGCATGATAGTCATGTGATCAGTCCATGCTCAGTCACGGTATCAGTGCATGATCAGCCACGTGATCAGTGCATGATCTGTCACAAGATTAGTGTATGATCATCCACGTGATCAGTGCGGGCAGTCATGTGATCAGTGCATGATATAGGCGTGAACAGTGCATGATCAGTCTCGTGATCAGTGCATGATAGCCACGTGATCAGTGCATGATCAGTCACCTGATGGGTGTATGATCATTCACGTGACCTGTACATGGTAGCTACGTGATCATTGCATGATCAGCCACGTGAGTAGTTCATGATAGCCACGTGATCACTGCATGATCAGTCACGTGATCAGTGCATGATCAGTCATGTGACCAGTACATGGTAGCTGCGTGATCATGGCATGATCAGCCACGTGAGCAGTGCATGATAGCCACGTGATCAGTGCATGATCAGACACGAGATCAGTGCATGATCGTGATCGCGTGATCAGTGCATGATCAGCCACGTGATCAGTGCATGACCGCGCGTGATCAGTGTATGTCCAGCCAAGTGATCAGTGCATGATAGCCACGTGATCAGTGCATGATCAGTCACGTGATCAGTGCATGATCAGTTATGTGATCAGTGTATGATCAGCCACGTGATCAGTGCATGATCAGCCACATGATCAGTGCATGATCAATTACGTGCTCAGTGCATGATCAGTCACGTGACCAGTACATGGTAGCTACGTGATCATTGCCTGATCAGCCACGTGATCAGTGCATGATAGCCACGTGATCAGTGCATGATAGCCACGTGATCAGTGCATGATCAGTCATGTGATACGTGTGTGATCAGCCACGTGATCAGTGCATGATATCCACGTGATCAGTGCATGACAGCCACGTGATCAGTGCATGAGAGCCACGGGATCAGTGCATGATCAGTCACGTGATACATGTGTGATCAGCCACGTGATCAGTGCATGATGAGCCACGTGATCGGTGCAGGATCAATTACGTGATCAGTGCATGATCAGTCACGTGACCAGTACATGGTTGCTACGTGATCGTTGCATGATCAGCCACGTGAGCAGAGCATGATAGCCACGTGGTCAGTGCATGATCAGTCACGTGATCAGTACATGATCAGTCACGTGAACAGTGCATGATCATTCGTGATCTTTGCATGATCAGTCACGTTACCAGTATATGGTTGCTACGTGATCATTCCATGACGAGCCACGTGAGCAGTGCATGATGCACGTGATGTGTGCGGAGTTACGTGAGCAGAGTATGATCAGCCACGTGATCAGTGCATGAGTGCCACGTGATCAGTGCATGATATGTCGCGTGACAGGTGTGTGATCAGCCGCGTGAACAATGCATGTTCAGCCACGTGATCAGTGCATGATAGCCACGTGATCAGTGCATGATCAGTTACGTGAGCAGTGTATGATCAGCCACGTGATCAGTGCATGGTCAGAAACGTGAACAGTGTATGATCAGCCACGTGATCAGTGCATGATATCCAAGTGATCAGTGCATGATCATCACGTGATCAGTGTATGATCAGCCACGTGAACAGTGCATGCTCAGTCACGTGATCTGGGCCTGCTGAGCTGCGTGATTACTGTCTGCTCATCTGCTTGACAATTGCCAGCTGAGCTGCACGATTCCTGCCTGTCATCTGCTTGACAATTGCCAGCTGTGCTGCGTAATTCCTGCCTGCTCAGCTGCTTGATTATTGCCAGCTGAGCAGCATGATTCCTCACACCTGAGTTCCATGATTATTGCCTGCTGACTGTTTGATTCGTGCCTACTCAGCTCTTTGTTTATTGCCTCCAGAGGCACATGATCAGTGTATGATAGCAAACATGATCAGCGCATGATCAGTCACATGATCAGCGCCATTAAGTCACGTGATCACTACATGATAGTCATGTGATCAGTCCATGCTCAGTCACGGTATCAGTGCATGATCAGCCACGTGATCAGTGCATGATCTGTCACAAGATTAGTGTATGATCATCCACGTGATCAGTGCACGGGCAGTCATATGATCAGTGCATGATATAGGCGTGAACAGTGCATGATCAGTCTCGTGATCCGTGCATGATAGCCACGTGATCAGTGCATGATCAGTCACCTGATGGGTGTATGATCATTCACGAGACCTGTACATGGTAGCTACATGATCATTGCATGATCAGCCACGTGAGTAGTTCATGATAGCCGTGATCACTGCATGATCAGTCACGTGATCAGTGCATGATCAGTCATGTGACCAGTACATGGTAGCTGCGTGATCATGGCATGATCAGCCACGTGAGCAGTGCATGATAGCCACGTGATCAGTGCATGATCAGACCTGCGTGATCAGTGCATGATCAGCCACGTGATCAGTGCATGACCAGGCACGTGATCAGTGTATGTCAGCCACGTGATCAGTGCATGATAGCCACGTGATCAGTGCATGATCAGTCACGTGATCAGTGCATGATCAGTTATGTGATCAGTGTATGATCAGCCACGTGATCAGTGCATGATCAGCCACATGATCAGTGCATGATCAATTACGTGATCAGTGCATGATCAGTCACGTGACCAGTACATGGTAGCTACGTGATCATTGCATGATTAGCCACGTGATTAGTGAATGATAGCCACGTGATCAGTGCATGATCAGTCATGTGATACGTGTGTGATCAGCCACGTGATCAGTGCATGATATCCACGTGATCAGTGCATGGCAGCCACGTGATCAGTGCATGAGAGCCACGGGATCAGTGCATGATCAGTCACGTGATACATGTGTGATCAGCCACGTGATCAGTGCATGATGAGCCACGTGATCGGTGCAGGATCAATTACGTGATCAGTGCATGATCAGTCACGTGACCAGTACATGGTTGCTACGTGATCGTTGCATGATCAGCCGCGTGAGCAGAGCATGATAGCCACGTGGTCAGTGCATGATCAGTCACGTGATCAGTACATGATCAGTCACGTGAACAGTGCATGATCATTTACGTGATCTTTGCATGATCAGTCACGTTACCGGTATATGGTTGCTACGTGATCATTCCATGACGAGCCGCGTGAGCAGTGCATGATAGCCACGTGATGTGTGCATGAGTTACGTGAGCAGAGTATGATCAGCCACGTGATCAGTGCATGAGTGCCACGTGATCAGTGCATGATATGTCACGTGACAGGTGTGTGATCAGCCACGTGAACAGTGCATGTTCAGCCACGTGATCAGTGCATGATAGCCACGTGATCAGTGCATGATCAGTTACGTGAGCAGTGTATGATCAGCCACGTGATCAGTGCATGGTCAGACACGTGAACAGTGTATGATCAGCCACGTGATCAGTGCATGATATCCAAGTGATCAGTGCATGATCATCACGTGATCAGTGTATGATCAGCCACGTGAACAGTGCATGCTCAGTCACGTGATCTGGGCCTGCTGAGCTGCGTGATTACTGTCTGCTCATCTGCTTGACAATTGCCAGCTGAGCTGCACGATTCCTGCCTGTCATCTGCTTGACAATTGCCAGCTGTGCTGCGTAATTCCTGCCTGCTCAGCTGCTTGATTATTGCCAGCTGAGCAGCATGATTCCTCTCACCTGAGTTCCATGATTATTGCCTGCTGACTGTTTGATTCGTGCCTACTCAGCTCTTTGTTTATTGCCTCCAGAGGCACATGATCAGTGTATGATAGCAAACATGATCAGCGCATGATCAGTCACATGATCAGCGCCATTAAGTCACGTGATCACTACATGATAGTCATGTGATCAGTCCATGCTCAGTCACGGTATCAGTGCATGATCAGCCACGTGATCAGTGCATGATCTGTCACAAGATTAGTGTATGATCATCCACGTGATCAGTGCGCGGGCAGTCATGTGATCAGTGCATGATATAGGCGTGAACAGTGCATGATCAGTCTCGTGATCCGTGCATGATAGCCACGTGATCAGTGCATGATCAGTCACCTGATGGGTGTATGATCATTCACGTGACCTGTGCATGGTAGCTACATGATCATTGCATGATCAGCCACGTGAGTAGTTCATGATAGACACGTGATCACTGCATGATCAGTCACGTGATCAGTGCATGATCAGTCATGTGACCAGTACATGGTAGCTGCGTGACCATGGCATGATCAGCCACGTGAGCAGTGCATGATAGCCACGTGACCAGTGCATGATCAGACACGAGATCAGTGCATGATCAGTCACGTGATCAGTGCATGATCAGCCACGTGATCAGTGCATGACCAGGCGCGTGATCAGTGTATGTCCAGCCAAGTGATCAGTGCATGATAGCCACGTGATCGGTGCATGATCAGTCGCGTGATCAGTGCATGATCAGTTATGTGATCAGTGTATGATCAGCCACGTGATCAGTGCATGATCAGCCACATGATCAGTGCATGATCAATTGCGTGCTCAGTGCATGATCAGTCATACGTGACCAGTACATGGTAGCTACGTGATCATTGCTGATGATCAGCCACGTGATCAGTGCATGATAGCCACGTGATCAGTGCATGATAGCCACGTGATCAGTGCATGATCAGTCATGTGATACGTGTGTGATCAGCCACGTGATCAGTGCATGATATCCACGTGATCAGTGCATGGCAGCCACGTGATCAGTGCATGAGAGCCACGGGATCAGTGCATGATCAGTCACGTGATACATGTGTGATCAGCCACGTGATCAGTGCATGATGAGCCACGTGATCAGTGCAGGATCAATTCGTGATCAGTGCATGATCAGTCACGTGACCAGTACATGGTTGCTACGTGATCGTTGCATGATCAGCCACGTGATCAGTGCATGATAGTCACGTGGTCAGTGCATGATCTCAACGTGATCAGTGCATGATCAGTCACGTTACCAGTATATGGTTGCTACGTGATCATTCCATGACGAGCCACGTGAGCGGTGCATGATAGCCGCGTGATGTGTGCATGAGTTACGTGAGCAGAGTATGATCAGCCACGTGATCAGTGCATGAGTGCCACGTGATCAGTGCATGATATGTCACGTGACAGGTGTGTGATCAGCCACGTGAACAGTGCATGTTCAGCCACGTGATCAGTGCATGATAGCCACGTGATCAGTGCATTATCAGTTAAGTGAGCAGTGTATGATCAGCCACGTGATCAGTGCATGGTCAGACACGTGAACAGTGTATGATCAGCCACGTGATCAGTGCATGATATCCAAGTGATCAGTGCATGATCTTTCACGTGATCAGTGTATGATCAGCCACGTGAACAGTGCATGCTCAGTCACGTGATCTGGGCCTGCTGAGCTGCGTGATTACTGTCTGCTCATCTGCTTGACAATTGCCAGCTGAGCTGCACGATTCCTGCCTGTCATCTGCTTGACAATTGCCAGCTGTGCTGCGTAATTCCTGCCTGCTCAGCTGCTTGATTATTGCCAGCTGAGCAGCATGATTCCTCACACCTGAGTTCCATGATTATTGCCTGCTGACTGTTTGATTCGTGCCTACTCAGCTCTTTGTTTATTGCCTCCAGAGGCACATGATCAGTGTATGATAGCAAACATGATCAGCGCATGATCAGTCACATGATCAGCGCCATTAAGTCACGTGATCACTACATGATAGTCATGTGATCAGTCCATGCTCAGTCGCGGTATCAGTGCATGATCAGCCACGTGATCAGTGCATGATCTGTCACAAGATTAGTGTATGATCATCCACGTGATCAGTGCACGGGCAGTCATGTGATCAGTGCATGATATAGACGTGAACAGTGCATGAACAGTCTCGTGATCAGTGCATGATAGCCACGTGATCAGTGCATGATCAGTCACCTGATGGGTGTATGATCATTCACATGACCTGTACATGGTAGCTACATGATCATTGCATGATCAGCCACGTGAGTAGTTCACGATAGCCACGTGATCACTGCATGATCAGTCACGTGATCAGTGCATGATCAGTCATGTGACCAGTACATGGTAGCTGCGTGATCATGGCATGATCAGCCACGTGAGCAGTGCATGATAGCCACGTGATCAGTGCATGATCAGACACGAGATCAGTGCATGATCAGTCACGTGATCAGTGCATGATCAGCCACGTGATCAGTGCATGATCAGTCACGTGATCAGTGCATGATCAGCACGTGATCAGTGATATGTCCAGCCAAGTGATCAGTGCATGATAGCCACGTGATCAGTGCATGATCAGTCACGTGATCAGTGCATGATCAGTTATGTGATCAGTGCATGATCAGCCACGTGATCAGTGCATGATCAGCCACATGATCAGTGCATGATCAATTACGTGATCAGTGCATGATCAGTCCACGTGACCAGTACATGGTAGCTACGTGATCATTGCCTGATCAGCCACGTGATCAGTGCATGATAGCCACGTGATCAGTGCATGATCAGTCATGTGATACGTGTGTGATCAGCCACGTGATCAGTGCATGATATCCACGTGATCAGTGCATGACAGCCACGTGATCAGTGCATGAGACCACGGGATCAGTGCATGATCAGTCACGTGATACATGTGTGATCAGCCACGTGATCAGTGCATGATGAGCCGCGTGATCAGTGCAGGATCAATTCGTGATCAGTGCATGATCAGTCACGTGACCAGTACATGGTTGCTACGTGATCGTTGCATGATCAGCCACGTGAGCAGAGCATGATAGCCACGTGGTCAGTGCATGATCAGTCACGTGATCAGTACATGATCAGTCACGTGAACAGTGCATGATCATTTACGTGATCTTTGCATGATCAGTCACGTTACCAGTATATGGTTGCTCACGTGATCATTCCATGACGAGCCACGTGAGCAGTGCATGATAGCCACGTGATGTGTGCATGAGTTACGTGAGCAGAGTATGATCAGCCACGTGATCAGTGCATGAGTGCCACGTGATCAGTGCATGATATGTCACGTGACAGGTGTGTGATCAGCCACGTGAACAGTGCATGTTCAGCCACGTGATCAGTGCATGATAGCCACGTGATCAGTGCATGATCAGTTACGTGAGCAGTGTATGATCAGCCACGTGATCAGTGCATGGTCAGACACGTGAACAGTGTATGATCAGCCACGTGATCAGTGCATGATATCCAAGTGATCAGTGCATGATCATCACGTGATCAGTGTATGATCAGCCACGTGAACAGTGCATGCTCAGTCACGTGATCTGGGCCTGCTGAGCTGCGTGATTACTGTCTGCTCATCTGCTTGACAATTGCCAGCTGAGCTGCACGATTCCTGCCTGTCATCTGCTTGACAATTGCCAGCTGTGCTGCGTAATTCCTGCCTGCTCAGCTGCTTGATTATTGCCAGCTGAGCAGCATGATTCCTCACACCTGAGTTCCATGATTATTGCCTGCTGACTGTTTGATTCGTGCCTACTCAGCTCTTTGTTTATTGCCTCCAGAGGCACATGATCAGTGTATGATAGCAAACATGATCAGCGCATGATCAGTCACATGATCAGCGCCATTAAGTCACGTGATCACTACATGATAGTCATGTGATCAGTCCATGCTCAGTCACGGTATCAGTGCATGATCAGCCACGTGATCAGTGCATGATCTGTCACAAGATTAGTGTATGATCATCCACGTGATCAGTGCACGGGCAGTCATGTGATCAGTGCATGATATAGCGTGAACAGTGCATGATCAGTCTCGTGATCAGTGCATGATAGCCACGTGATCAGTGCATGATCAGTCACCTGATGGGTGTATGATCATTCACGTGACCTGTACATGGTAGCTACATGATCATTGCATGATCAGCCACGTGAGTAGTTCATGATAGCCACGTGATCACTGCATGATCAGTCACGTGATCAGTGCATGATCAGTCATGTGACCAGTACATGGTAGCTGCGTGATCATGGCATGATCAGCCACGTGAGCGGTGCATGATAGCCACGTGATCAGTGCATGATCAGACACGAGATCAGTGCATGATCAGTCACGTGATCAGTGCATGATCAGCCACGTGATCAGTGCATGACCAGCACGTGATCAGTGTATGTCCAGCCAAGTGATCAGTGCATGATAGCCACGTGATCAGTGCATGATCAGTCACGTGATCAGTGCATGATCAGTTATGTGATCAGTGTATGATCAGCCACGTGATCAGTGCATGATCAGCCACATGATCAGTGCATGATCAATTGCGTGATCAGTGCATGATCAGTCACGTGACCAGTACATGGTAGCTGCGTGATCATTGCCTGATCAGCCACGTGATCAGTGCATGATAGCCACGTGATCAGTGCATGATAGCCCACGTGATCAGTGCATGATCAGTCATGTGATACGTGTGTGATCAGCCACGTGATCAGTGCATGATATCCGCGTGATCAGTGCATGACAGCCGCGTGATCAGTGCATGAGAGCCACGGATCAGTGCATGATCAGTCACGTGATACATGTGTGATCAGCCACGTGATCAGTGCATGATGAGCCGCGTGATCAGTGCAGGATCAATTCGTGATCAGTGCATGATCAGTCACGTGACCAGTACATGGTTGCTACGTGATCGGTGCATGATCAGCCACGTGAGCAGAGCATGATAGCCACGTGGTCAGTGCATGATCAGTCACGTGATCAGTACATGATCAGTCACGTGAACAGTGCATGATCATTCGTGATCTTTGCATGATCAGTCACGTGACCAGTATATGGTTGCTACGTGATCATTCCGCGAGCCCACGTGAGCAGTGCATGATAGCCACGTGATGTGTGCATGATTACGTGAGCAGAGTATGATCAGCCACGTGATCAGTGCATGAGTGCCACGTGATCAGTGCATGATATGTCGCGTGACAGGTGTGTGATCAGCCACGTGAACAGTGCATGTTCAGCCGTGATCAGTGCATGATAGCCACGTGATCAGTGCATGATCAGTTACGTGAGCAGTGTATGATCAGCCACGTGATCAGTGCATGGTCAGACGCGTGAACAGTGTATGATCAGCCACGTGATCAGTGCATGATATCCAAGTGATCAGTGCATGATCATCACGTGATCAGTGTATGATCAGCCACGTGAACAGTGCATGCTCAGTCACGTGATCTGGGCCTGCTGAGCTGCGTGATTACTGTCTGCTCATCTGCTTGACAATTGCCAGCTGAGCTGCACGATTCCTGCCTGTCATCTGCTTGACAATTGCCAGCTGTGCTGCGTAATTCCTGCCTGCTCAGCTGCTTGATTATTGCCAGCTGAGCAGCATGATTCCTCACACCTGAGTTCCATGATTATTGCCTGCTGACTGTTTGATTCGTGCCTACTCAGCTCTTTGTTGTGCCTCCAGAGGCACATGATCAGTGTATGATAGCAAACATGATCAGCGCATGATCAGTCACATGATCAGCGCCATTAAGTCACGTGATCACTACATGATAGTCATGTGATCAGTCCATGCTCAGTCACGGTATCAGTGCATGATCAGCCACGTGATCAGTGCATGATCTGTCACAAGATTAGTGTATGATCATCCACGTGATCAGTGCCACGGGCAGTCATGTGATCAGTGCATGATATAGGCGTGAACAGTGCATGATCAGTCTCGTGATCAGTGCATGATAGCCACGTGATCAGTGCATGATCAGTCACCTGATGGGTGTATGATCATTCACGTGACCTGTACATGGTAGCTACATGATCATTGCATGATCAGCCACGTGAGTAGTTCATGATAGCCACGTGATCACTGCATGATCAGTCACGTGATCAGTGCATGATCAGTCATGTGATCAGTGCATGATCAGCCACGTGATCAGTGCATGATCAGCCACGTGATCAGTGCATGATCAGCCACGTGATCAGTGCATGATCAGTCACGTGACCAGTGCATCGCACGTGATCAGTGCATGATCAGCCACGTGATCAGTGCATGATAGCCACGTGATCAGTGCATGATCAGCCACGTGATCAGTGCATGATCAGTCAGCGTGATCGTGTATGATCAGCCATGATCAGTGCATGATATCACGTGATCAGTGCATGATCAGCCCACGTGATCCAGTGCATGAGCCACGTGATCAGTGCATGATCAGTCGTGATACATGTGTGATCAGCCACGTGATCAGTGCATGATCAGCCACGTGATCAGTGCATGATCAACTACGTGATCAGTGCATGATCAGTCACGTGACCAGTACATGGTTGCTACGTGATCGTTGCATGATCAGCCACGTGATCAGTGCATGATAGCCACGTGGTCAGTGCATGATCAGTCACGTGATCAGTACATGATCAGTCACGTGATCAGTGCATGATCATACGTGATCTTTGCATGATCAGTCACGTGACCAGTATATGGTTGCCACGTGATCATTCCATGACGAGCCACGTGAGCGGTGCATGATAGCCACGTGATCAGTGCATGAGTTACGTGAGCAGTGCATGATCAGCCACGTGATCAGTGCATGAGTGCACGTGATCAGTGCATGATCAGCCACGTGATCAGTGCATGATCAGCCACGTGATCAGTGCATGATCAGCCACGTGATCAGTGCATGATCAGCCACGTGATCAGTGCATGATCAGTCACGTGATCAGTGTATGATCAGCCACGTGATCAGTGCATGATCATGCGTGATCAGTGCATGATCAGCCACGTGATCAGTGCATGATCAGCCACGTGATCAGTGCATGATCAGTCACGTGATCGTGCATGATCAGCTTGCGTGATCAGTGTATGATAGCCCAGTGATCAGTGCATGATCAGCCACGTGATCAGTGCATGATAGCCACGTGATCAGTGCATGATCAGATCACGTGATACATGTGTGATCAGCCACGTGATCAGTGCAT
>NW_026894835.1:0-70663 GCF_032452875.1 Bos javanicus
TGATCAGTCCATGCTCATCAGGGTATCAGTGCATGATCAGCCACGTGATCAGTGCATGATCAGCCACGTGATCAGTGCATGATAGCCACGTGATCAGTTCGCCGGAGTTGTCCGTGATCAGTGCATGATCAGGCAGGTGATCAGTGCATGATCAGTCACGTGATCAGTGCATGATCAGTGCGTGATCAGTGCATGATCAGTCACGAGTATTGATCAGTGGCGTGCATGATCAGCCAGCGTGATCAGTGCATGATCAGCCACGTGATCAGTGCATGATCATTCGTGATCAGTGCATGATCAGTCCACGTGATCGAAGTCATGTGGTAATGGTGATCATTGCATGATCAGCCACATGAGACCAGTGCCGATAACCGTGATCAGTGCATGATCAGTCACGTGATCAGTACGCAGTCAGTCGCACGATGATCAGTGCATGATAAGCCACGTGATCAGTGCATGATCCAGTCATTGATCAGTGCATGATCAGTCACGTGATCAGTGCATATCAGCCTGTGATCAGTGCATGATCAGCCACGTGATCATGCATGATAATGATGATCAGTGCATGATCAGTCGCATGATCATGTATGATCATCCATGAGTACGGTCATTCATGATCAGTCATGTGATCAGTGCATGATATAGGCGTGATCAGTGCATGATCAGTGCCGTGATCAGTGTGATCAGCCACGTGATCAGTGCATGATGGCGGTGATCAGTGCATGATGGCCACGATGATCAGTGCATGATCAGTCACGTGATCAGTGTATGATCAGCCACGTAATCAGTGCATGATCAGCCACTGATCAGTGCATGATCAGCCACGTGATCAGTGCATGATCAGTTACGTGAGCAGTGCATGATCAGCCACGTGATCAGTGCATGGTCAGACACGTGAACAGTGTATGATCAGCCACGTGATCAGTGCATGATACCACGTGATCAGTGCATGATCATTACGTGATCAGTGTATGATCAGCCACGTGAACAGTGCATGCTCAGTCACGTGATCTGGGCCTGCTGAGCTGCGTGATTACTGTCTGCTCATCTGCTTGACAATTGCCAGCTGAGCTGCACGATTCCTGCCTGTCATCTTGACAATTGCCAGCTGTGCTGCGTATGATTCCTGCCTGCTCAGCTGCTTGATTATTGCCAGCTGAGCAGCATGATTCCTCACACCTGAGTTCCATGATTATTGCCTGCTGACTGTTTGATTCGTGCCTACTCAGCTCTTTGTTTATTGCCTCCAGAGGCACATGATCAGTATATGATAGCAAACATGATCAGCGCATGATCAGTCACATGATCAGCGCCATGCAGTCACGTGATCACTACATGATAGTCGTGATCAGTCCATGCTCAGTCACGGTATCAGTGCATGATCAGCCACGTGATCAGTGCATGATCAGCCACGTGATCAGTGCATGATCGCCACGTGATCAGTGCATGATTGTCACGTGATCAGTGCATGACAGGCAGGTGATCAGTGCATGATCAGCCACGTGATCAGTGCATGATAGCCACGTGATCAGTGCATGATCAGTCACCTGATAGGGTGTATGATCAGTCACGTGACCTCAGTGCCGTCAGCTACGTGATCATTGCATGATCAGCCACGTGATAGTGCATGATAGCCACGTGATCAGTGCATGATCAGTCACGTGATCAGTGCATGATCACTCCGTGATGTGCATGATAGTGCACGTGATCAGTGCATGATCAGTACATGATCATGCATGATCAGTCACGTGATCAGTACATGATAGCTACGTGATCAGTGCATGATCAGCCACATGATCAGTGCATGATCAGCCACGTGATCAGTGCATGATCAGTCACGTGATCAGTGCATGTAGCCACGTGATCAGTGCATGATCAGCCACGTGATCAGTGCATGATCAGCCACGTGATCAGTGCATGATCAGTCACGTGATCAGTGCATGGTAGCTACGTGATCAGTGCATGATCAGCCACGTGATCAGTGCATGATCACGTGATCAGTGCATGATCAGTCACATGATCAGTGTGCTGATCAGCCACGTGATCAGTGCATGATCAGCCACGTGATCAGTGCATGATCAGACGTGATTGTGCATCATATCAGTCGTGATCAGTGCATGATCAGCCACGTGATCAGTGCATGATAGCCACGTGATCAGTGCATGATCAGCCATGATGTCAGTGCATGATCAGTCACGTGATCAGTGCATGATCAGCCACGTGATCAGTGCATGATAGCAGCACGATCAGTTATGTGATCAACCCGCGTGATGTATGATCAGCCACGTGATCAGTGCATGATCAGCCACGTGATCAGTGCATGATCAGCCACGCGATCAGTGCATGATCAGTCGTGATCAGTGCATGATCAGTCACGTGAACAGTGCATGATCATTTACGTGATCTGTGCATGATCAGTCACGTGACCAGTATATGGTTGCTATGTGATCATTCCATGACGAGCCACGTGACAGTGCATGATAGCCACGTGATGTGTGCATGATGAGTTACGTGAGCAGAGTATGATCAGCCACGTGATCAGTGCAAGAGTGCCACGTGATCAGTGCATGATATGTCACGTGACAGGTGTGTGATCAGCCACGTGAACAGTGCATGTTCAGCCACTTGATCAGTCCATGATAGCCACGTGATCAGTGCATGATCAGTTACCTGAGCACTGTATGATCAGCCACGTGATCAGTGCATGGTCAGACACGTGAACAGTGTATGATCAGCCACGTGATCAGTGCATGATATCCACGTGATCAGTGCATGATCATCACGTGATCAGTGTATGATCAGCCACGTGAACAGTGCCTGCTCAGTCACGTGATCAGGGCCTGCTGAGCTGCTTGATTCCTGTCTGCTCATCTGCTTGACAATTGCCAGCTGAGCTGCACGATTCCTGCCTGTCATCTGCTTGACAATTGACAGCTGTGCTGCATAATTCCTGCCTGCTGCTGCTTGATTATTGCCAGCTGAGCAGCATGATTCCTCACAGCTGAGTTCCATGATTATTGCCTGCTGACTGTTTGATTCGTGCCTACTCAGCTCTTTGTTTATTGCCTCCAGAGGCACATGATCAGTATATGATAGCAAACATTATCAGTGCATGATCAGTCACATGATCAGCGCCATTAAGTCACGTGATCACTACATGATAGTCATGTGATCAGTCCATGCTCAGTCACGGTATCAGTGCATGATCAGCCACGTGATCAGTGCATGATCTAATGATCAGTGCATGATCAGCTACATGATCAGTGCATGATTTGTCCCATAGTGATCAGTGCATGATCAGCACGTGATCAGTGCATGATCAGTCACGTGATCAGTGCATGATCAGTCACGTGATCAGTGTGATCAGTCACGTGATCAGTGCATGATCAGCCACGTGATCAGTGCATGATCAGCCACGTGATCAGTGCATGATCAGTCACGTGATCAGTGCATGATCAGTCACGTGACCAGTACATGGTAGCTAGGTGACCATTTCATGATCAGCCACGTGAGCAGTGCATGATAGCCACGGATCAGTGCATGATCAGTCACGTGATCAGTGCATGATCAGTCACGTGATCAGTGCATGATCAGTCACGTGATCAGTGCATGATCAATGCGTGATCAGTGCATGATCAGTCACGTGACCAGTACATAGCTGTGATCATTGCCGCGAATGATAGCGTGATCAGTGCATGATAGCCACGTGATCAGTGCATGATCAGTCACGTGATCAGTGCAGATCATCCGTGATCAGTGCATGATCAGTCACGTGATCAGTGCATGATCAGTCGTGATCAGTGCATGATCAGTGATCAGTGCATGATCAGCCACGTGATCAGTGCATGATAGCCAGTGTGGTGCGATAATGCATGATCAGTGCATGATCAGTCACGTGATCAGTGTATGATCAGCCAAGTGGCAGTGCATGATCAGCCACGTGATCAGTGCATGATCAGCCACGTGATCAGTGCATGATCAGTTCGTGATCAGTGCATGATCAGCCACGTGATCAGTGCATGGTCAGACACGTGAACAGTGTATGATCAGCCACGTGATCAGTGCATGATGCCACGTGATCAGTGCATGATCAGTTACGTGATCAGTGTATGATCAGCCACGTGAACAGTGCATGCTCAGTCACGTGATCTGGGCCTGCTGAGCTGCGTGATTACTGTCTGCTCATCTGCTTGACAATTGCCAGCTGAGCTGCACGATTCCTGCCTGTCATCTGCTTGACAATGATCAGCTGTGCTGCGTAATTCCTGCCTGCTCAGCTGCTTGATTATTGCCAGCTGAGCAGCATGATTCCTGAGTTCCATGATTATTGCCTGCTGACTGTTTGATTCGTGCCTACTCAGCTCTTTGTTTATTGCCTCCAGAGGCACATGATCAGTGTATGATAGCAAACATGATCAGCGCATGATCAGTCACATGATCAGCGCCATTAAGTCACGTGATCACTACATGATAGTCATGTGATCAGTCCATGCTCAGTCACGGTATCAGTGCATGATCAGCCACGTGATCAGTGCATGATCAGCCGGTGATCAGTTCATGATAGCCACGTGATCAGTGCATGATCAGTCACGTGATCAGTGCATGATCAGGCAGGTGATCAGTGCATGATCAGCCACGTGATCAGTGCATGATAGCCACGTGATCAGTGCATGATCAGTCACCTGATGGGTGTATGATCAGTCACCTGACGGTACATGGTAGCTACATGATCATTGCATGATCAGCCACGTGAGTAGTGCATGATAGCCACGTGATCAGTGCATGATCAGTCACGTGATCAGTGCATGATCAGCTCACGTGATCAGTGCATGATCAGTCACGTGATCAGTGCATGATCAATTACGTGATCACTGCATGATCAGTCCAGTGATCAGTGCATGATCATACGTGATCAGTGCATGATCAGCCACGTGATCAGTGCATGATAGCCGTGATCAGTGCATGATCAGTCACGTGATCAGTGCATGATCAGCTACGTGATCAGTGCATGATCAGCCACGTGATCAGTGCATGATAGCCATGTCAGTGCATGATCAGTCGCATGATCAGTGCATGATCATCCGGCGTGATCATTGCATGATCAGCCACGTGATCAGTGCATGATCAGCCACGTGATCAGTGCATGATCAGTACGCATGATCAGTGCATGATCATCCACGTGATCAGTGCATGATCAGTCATGTGATCAGTGCATGATAGACGTGATCAGTGTGCATCAGTCGTGATCAGTGCATGATCAGCCACGTGATCAGTGCATGTAGCCAGTGATCAGTGCATGATAGCCAGTGATCAGTGCATGATCATCACGCGTGATCAGTGCATGATCAGCCACGTGATCAGTGCATGATCAGCCACGTGATCACTGTATGATCAGCCATGTGATCAGTGCATGATCAGCCACGTGATCAGTGCATGATCAGTCACGTGATCAGTGCATGATCAGTCACGTGATCAGTGCATGATCAGCCACGTGATCAGTGCATGATCAGTCACGTGATCAGTGCATGATCAGTGCGTGATCAGTGCATGATCAGTCACGTGATCAGTGCATGTACTTTGAGTGATCATTGCATGATCAGCCACGTGAGCAGTGCATGATAGCCACGTGATCAGTGCATGATCAGTCACGTGATCAGTGCATGATCACCACGTGATCAGTGCATGATCAGTCACGTGATCAGTGCATGATCAGTTACGTGATCAGTGCATGATCAGTCATGTGACCAGTACATGGTAGTTACGTGATCATTGCATGATCAGCCACGTGATCAGTGCATGATAGCCACGTGATCAGTGCATGATAGTCACGTGATCAGTGCATGATCAGTCATGTGATACGTGTGTGATCAGCCACGTGATCAGTGCATGATATCCGCGTGATCAGTGCATGATAGCCACGTGATCAGTGCATGATAGCCACGTGATCAGTGCATGACCAGTCACGTGATACATGTGTGATCAGCCACGTGATCAGTGCGTGATGAGCCACGTGATCAGTGCATGATCAATTGCATGATCAGTGCATGATCAGTCACGTGACCAGTACATGGTTGCTGTGATCAGTGTTCATGATCAGCCACGTGAGCAGAGCATGATAGCCACGTGATCAGTGCATGATCAGTCACGTGATCAGTATATGATCAGTCACGTGAACAGTGCATGATCATTTACGTGATCTGTGCATGATCAGTCACGTGACCAGTATATGGTAGCTATGTGATCATTCCATGATGAACCACGTGAGCAGTGCATGATAGCCACGTGATGTGTGCATGATGAGCGTGAGCAGAGTATGATCAGCCACGTGATCAGTGCATGAGTGCCACGTGATCAGTGCATGATATGTCACGTGACAGGTGTGTGATCAGCCACGTGAACAGTGCATGTTCAGCCACGTGATCAGTGCATGATAGCCACGTGATCAGTGCATGATCAGTTACGTGAGCTGTATGATCAGCCACGTGATCAGTGCATGATCAGACACGTGAACAGTGTATGATCAGCCACGTGATCAGTGCATGATATCCAAGTGATCAGTGCATGATCAATCACGTGATCAGTGTATGATCAGCCACGTGAACAGTGCCTGCTCAGTCACGTGATCAGGGCCTGCTGAGCTGCGTGATTACTGTCTGCTCATCTGCTTGACAATTGCCCGCTGAGCTGCACGATTCCTGCCTGTCATCTGCTTGACAATTGCCAGCTGTGCTGCGATAATTCCTGCCTGCTCAGCTGCTTGATTATTGCCAGCTGAGCAGCATGATTCCTCAGCTGAGTTCCATGATTACCTGCTGACTTATGATTCGTGCCTACTCAGCTCTTTGTTTATTACCTCCAGAGGCATGATCAGTGTATGATAGCAACATGATCAGTGCATGATCAGTCACATGATCAGTGCCATTAAGTCACGTGATCACTACGCATAGTCATGTGATCAGTGCATGATCAGTCACGGTATCAGTGCATGATCAGCCACGTGATCAGTGCATGATCTGTTACATGATTAGTGTATGATAGCCATGTGATCAGTGCATGGGCAGTCACGTGATCTGTGCATGATCAGCCACGTGATCAGTGCATGATCTGTCTAGTGATCAGTGCATGATCAGTCACGTGATCAGTGCATGATCAGTGATCAGCCACGTGATCAGTGCATGATCAGCCACGTGATCAGTGCATGATCAATTACGTGATCAGTGCATGATCAGTCACGTGACCAGTATATGGTAGCACGGTGATCATTGCATGATCAGCCACGTGATCAGTGCATGATAGTCACGTGATCAGTGCATGATCAGTCACGTGATCAGTGCATGATCAGTCACGTGAACAGTGCATGATCATTCACGTGATCAGTGCATGATCCATTCGTGATCAGTGCATGATCATCCATTGATCAGTGCATGATAGCTACGTGATCAGTGCATGATCAGCCACAGCGTGATCAGTGCATGATCATCCAGTGATCAGTGCATGATAGCCACGTGATCAGTGCATGATATAGTCGTGAGATCAGTGCATGATCAGTCACGTGATCAGTGTGATCAGCCACATGATCATTGCATGATCAGCCACGTGATCAGTGCATGATAGCCACGATGATCAGTGCATGATCAGTCACGTGATCAGTGTATGATCAGCCACGTGAACAGTGCATGCTCAGTCACGTGATCTGGGCCTGCTGAGCTGCGTGATTACTGTCTGCTCATCTGCTTGACAATTGCCAGCTGAGCTGCACGATTCCTGCCTGTCATCTGCTTGACAATTATCAGCTGTGCTGCGTGATTCCTGCCTGCTCAGCTGCTTGATTATTGCCAGCTGAGCAGCATGATTCCTCACACCTGAGTTCCATGATTATTGCCTGCTGACTGTTTGATTCGTGCCTACTCAGCTCTTTGTTTAGTGCCTCCAGAGGCACATGATCAGTATATGATAGCAAACATGATCAGCGCATGATCAGTCACATGATCAGCGCCATTAAGTCACGTGATCACTACATGATAGTCATGTGATCAGTCCATGCTCAGTCACGGTATCAGTGCATGATCAGCCACGTGATCAGTGCATGATCACATGATTAGTGTATGATCATCCACGTGATCAGTGCATGGGCAGTCATGTGATCAGTGCATGATATAGGCAGTGATCAGTGCATGATCAGTCTCGTGATCAGTGCATGATAGCCACGTGATCAGTGCATGATCAGTCACCTGATGGGTGTATGATCATTCACGTGACCTGTACATGGTAGCTACATGATCATTGCATGATCAGCCACGTGAGTAGTGCATGATAGCCACGTGATCAGTGCATGATCAGTCCCGTGATCAGTGCATGATCAGTCATGTGATCAGTGCGGCCAGCGCGTGATCAGTGCATGATCAGCCACGTGATCAGTGCATGATAGCCACGTGATCAGTGCATGATCAGTCACGTGATCAGTGCATGATCAGTCACGTGATCAGTGCATGATCAGCCGTGATCAGTGCATGATCAGTCACGTGATCAGTATATGTAGCCACGTGATCAGTGCATGATCAGCCACGTGATCAGTGCATGATAGCCACGTGATCAGTGCATGATCAGTCGCGTGATCAGTGCATGATCAGTCACGTGATCAGTGCATGATGCCACGTGATCAGTGCATGATAAGTCACGTGATCAGTGTATGATCAGCCCGTGATCAGTGCATGATCAGCCACGTGATCAGTGCATGATCAGTCTGATCAGTGCATGATCAGCCACGTGATCAGTGCATGATCAGCCACGTGATCAGTGCATGATCAGCCACGTGATCAGTGCATGATCAGTCCACGTGATCAGTGCATGGATCAGCTACGTGATCAGTGCATGATCAGCCACGTGATCAGTGCATGATAGCCACGTGATCAGTGCATGATCAGTCACGTGATCAGTGCATGATCAGTCACGTGATCAGTGCATGATAAGCCACGATCAGTGCATGATCAATTCGTGATCAGTGCATGATCAGTCACGACAGTACATGGTAGCTACGTGATCATTCCATGACTGCGCATGATCAGTGCATGATAGCCACGTGATCAGTGCATGATCTGTCGCGTGATCAGTGTATGATCATCCGGGTGATCAGTGCATGATCAGTCATGTGATCAGTGCATGATATAGGCGTGATCAGTGCATGATCAGTCACGTGATCAGTGCATGATCAGCCACGTGATCAGTGCATGATAGCCGTTGAGGTGCATGATAGCCAGTGATCAGTGCATGATCAGTCACGTGATCAGTGCATGATCAGCCACGTGAACAGTGCATGATCACCTTCAGTCAGTGTATGATCAGCCACGTGATCAGTGCATGATCCGTGATCAGTGCATGATCATCACGTGATCAGTGTATGATCAGCCACGTGAACAGTGCATGCTCAGTCACGTGATCTGGGCCTGCTGAGCTGCGTGATTACTGTCTGCTCATCTGCTTGACAATTGCCAGCTGAGCTGCACGATTCCTGCCTGTCATCTGCTTGACAATTGTCAGCTGTGCTGCGTAATTCCTGCCTGCTCAGCTGCTTGATTATTGCCAGCTGAGCAGCATGATTCCTCACACCTGAGTTCCATGATTATTGCCTGCTGACTGTTTGATTAGTGCCTACTCAGCTCTTTGTTTATTGCCTCCAGAGGCACATGATCAGTGCATGATAGCAAACATGATCAGCGCATGATCAGTCACATGATCAGCGCCATTAAGTCACGTGATCACTACATGATAGTCATGTGATCAGTCCATGCTCAGTCACGGAATCAGTGCATGATCAGCCACGTGATCAGTGCATGATCATCACATGATCAGTGTATGATCATCCACGTGATCAGTGCATGATAGTCATGATCAGTGCATGATATAGCGTGATCAGTGCATGATCAGTCACGTGATCAGTGCATGATAGCCACGTGATCAGTGCATGATCAGTCACCTGATGGGTGTATGATCATTCACGTGACCTGCATGGTAGCTACATGATCATTGCATGATCAGCCACGTGAGTAGTGCATGATAGCCATGATCAGTGCATGATCAGTCACGTGATCAGTGCATGATCAGTCACGAGTATCAGTGCATGATCAGCCACGTGATCAGTGCATGATCAGCCAGGTGATCAGTGCATGGCTTCGTGATCAGTGCATGATCAGTCACGTGATCAGTGCATGCCAGTCACGTGATCAGTGCATGATCAGCATACGTGAACAGTGCATGATCAGCCACGTGATCAGTGCATGATCAGTCACGTGATCAGTGTATGATCATTCCACGTGATCAGTGCATGATAGCACATGATCATTGCATGATCAGCCACGTGATCAGTGCATGATAGCCACGTGATCAGTGCATGATCAGCCACGTGATCAGTGCATGATCAGTCATGTGATCTGCATGTGACCAGGCACGTGATCAGTGCATGATCAGCCACGTGATCAGTGCATGATAGCCACGTGATCAGTGCATGATCAGTCACGTGATCAGTGCATGATCAGTCACGTGATCAGTGCATGATCAGCCACGTGATCAGTGCATGATCAGCCACGTGATCAGTGCATGATCAATTACGTGATCAGTGCATGATCAGTCACGTGACCAGTGCATGGTAGCTACGTGATCAGTTGCATGATCAGCCCATGATCAGTGCATGATAGCCACGTGATCAGTGCATGATCAGTCACGTGATCAGTGCATGATCAGTCACGTGATCAGTGCATGATCAGTCACGTGATCAGTGCATGATCAGTTACGTGATCAGTGCATGATCATCCGTGATCAGTACATGGTAGCTACGTGATCATTGCATGATCAGACACGTGATCAGTGCATGATAGTCACGTGATCAGTGCATGATCAGTCACGTGATCAGTACATGATCATTCAAGTGATCAGTGCATGATAGTTATGTGATCAGTGCATGTCAGCCGTGATCAGTGCATGATAGCCACGTGATCAGTGCATGATAGCCACGTGATCAGTGCATGATCAGTCACGTGATACATGTGTGATCACCACGTGATCAGTGCATGATCAGTCACGTGATCAGTGCATGATCAATCACGTGATCAGTGCATGATCAGTCACGTGACCAGTACATGGTTGCTACGTGATCGTTGCATGATCAGCTACGTGAGCAGAGCATGATAGTCACGTGATCAGTGCATGATCAATCACGTGATCAATGCATGATCAGTCACGTGATCAGTGCATGATCATTTGCGTGATCTGTGCATGATCAGTCACGTGACCAGTATATGGTAGCTATGTGATCATTCCATGAGCGTGGGCAGTGCATGATAGCCACGTGATGTGTGCATGATGAGTTACGTGAGCAGAGTATAATCAGCCACGTGATCAGTGCATGAGTGCCACGTGATCAGTGCATGATATCACGTGACAGGTGTGTGATCAGCCACGTGAACAGTGCATGTTCAGCCACGTGATCAGTCCATGATAGCCACGTGATCAGTGCATGATCAGTTACACAGGCACTGTATGATCAGCCACGTGGTCAGTGCATGGTCAGACACGTGACAGTGTATGATCAGCCACGTGATCAGTGCATGATATCCAAGTGATCAGTGCATGATCATCACGTGATCAGTGCATGATCAGCCACGAGAACAGTGCCTGCTCAGTCACGTGATCAGGGCCTGCTGAGCTGCGTGATTACTGCCTGCTAATCTGCTTGACAATTGCCAGCTGAGCTGCACGATTCCTGCCTGTCATCTGCTTGACAATTGCGGCTGTGCTGCGTAATTCCTGCCTGCTCAGCTGCTTGATTATTGCCAGCTGAGCAGCATGATTCCTCACAGCTGAGTTCCATGATTATTGCCTGATGACGGTATAATTCGTGCCTACTCAGCTCTTTGTTTATTACATCCAGAGGCACATGATCAGTGCATGATAGCAAACATGATCAGTGCATGATCAGTCACATGATCAGTGCCATTAAGTCACGTGATCACTACATGATAGTCATGTGATCAGTCCATGATCAGTCACGGTATTAGTGCATGATCAGCCACGTGATCAGTGCATGATCAGCCAGTGATCAGTTCATGATCAGCTATGTGATCAGTTCATGATTTGTCACGCATGATCAGTGCATGACCAGGCAGGTGATCAGTGCATGATCAGTCACGTGATCAGTGCATGATCAGTCGTGATCAGTGCATGATCAGTCATGTGATCAGTGCATGATATCACGTGATCAGTGCATGATCAGTCACGTGATCAGTGTATGATCAACCATGATCAGTGCATGATAGCCACGTGATCAGTGCATGAGCCAGTGATCAGTGCATGATCAGTCACGTGATCAGTGTATGATCAGCCACGTGATCAGTGCATGATCAGCAGTCAGTGCATGATCAGCACGTGATCAGTGCATGATCAGTTACGTGAACAGTGTATGATCAGCCACGTGATCAGTGCATGGTCAACCACGTGAACAGTGTATGATCAGCGTGATCAGTGCATGATATCCGTGATCAGTGCATGATCATCACGTGATCGGTGTATGATCAGCCACGTGAACAGTGCATGCTCAGTCGCGTGATCAGGGCCTGCTGAGCTGCGTGATTACTGTCTGCTCATCTGCTTGACAAGTGCCAGCTGAGCTGCGATTCCTGCCTGTCATCTGTGACAATTATCAGCTGTGCTGCGTAATTCCTGCCTGCTCAGCTGCTTGATTATTGCCAGCTGAGCAGCATGATTCTCACAGCTGAGTTCCATGATTATTGCCTGCTGACTGTTTGATTCGTGCCTACTCAGCTCTTTGTTTATTGCCTCCAGAGGCACATGATCAGTGTATGATAGCAAACATGATCAGTGCATGATCAGTCACGTGATCAGTGCATGAAGCCACGTGATCACATGATAGTCATGTGATCAGTCCATGCTCAGTCACGTATCAGTGCATGATCAGCCACGTGATCAGTGCATGATCAGCCGGGTGATCAGTGCATGATAGCTATGTGATCAGTTCATGATTTGTCACGTGATCAGTGCATGATCAGGCAGGTGATCAGTGTATGATCAGCCACGTGGACAGTGCATGATAGCCCGTGATCAGTGCATGATCCGTCACCTGATGGGTGTATGATGCCATGTCACCTGGCCGGTATGGTAGCTACATGATCATTGCATGATCAGCCACGTGAGCAGTGCATGATAGCCACGTGATCAGTACATGATCAGTCACGTGTTCAGTGCATGATCAGTCATGTGATCTGTGCATGACCAGACACGTGATCAGTGTATGACCAGCCAAGTGATCAGTGCATGACGCGTGATCAGTGCATGATCAGTCACGTGATCAGTGCATGATCAGTCACGTGATCAGTGGATGATCAGCCATGATCAGTGCATGATCAGCCACGTGATCGGTGCATGATCAATTACGTGATCAGTGCATGATCAGTCACGTGACCAGTACATGGTAGCTGTGATCATTGCATGATCAGCCGCGTGAGCAGTGCATGATAGCCACGTGATGATGTGCATGATCAGTCGCGTGATCAGTGCATGATCACTCACGTTAACAGTGCTTGATCAGTCACGTGATCAGTGCATGATCAACGTGATCAGTGCATGATCAGTCACGTGACCAATACATGGTAGCTACGTGATCATTGCGTGATCAGCCGCGTGATCAGTGCATGATAGCCACGTGATCAGTGCATGATCAGTCACCTGATGAGTGTATGATCATTCACGTGACCAGTACATGGTAGCTGCGTGATCAGTACATGATCAGCATGAGCAGTGCATGATAGCCACGTGAGCGGTGCATGAGAGCCACGTGATCAGTGCATGATCAGTCACGTGATCAGTGCATGATATAGGCGTGATTAGTGCATGATCAGTCATGTGATCAGTGCATGATATAGCCGTGATTAGTGCATGATCAGTCACGTGATCAGTGCATGATCAACCACGTGATCAGTGCATGATAGCCAGTGAATGAGTGCACGATAGCCAGTGATCAGTGCATGATCAGTCACGTGATCAGTGTATGATCAGCCACGTAACAGTGCATGATTAGCCACGTGATCAGTGCATGATCAGCCACGTGATCAGTGCATGATCAGTTACGTGATCAGTGTATGATCAGCCACGTGATCAGTGCATGGTCAGACACGTGAACAGTGTATGATCAGCCACGTGATCAGTGCATGATAGCCACGTGATCAGTGCATGATCAGTCACGTGAGCAGCGTATGATCAGCCACGTGAACAGTGCATGCTCAGTCACGTGATCAGGGCCTGCTGAACTGCGTGATTACTGTCTGCTCATCTGCTTGACAATTGCCAGCTGAACTGCACGATTCCTGCCTGTCATCTGCTTGACAATTGCCAGCTGTGCTGCGTAATTCCTGCCTGCTCAGCTGCTTGATTATTGCCAGCTGAGCAGCATGATTCCTCACACCTGAGTTCCATGATTATTGCCTGCTGACTGTTTGATTCGTGCCTACTCAGCTCTTTGTTTATTACCTCCAGAGGCACATGATCAGTGTATGACAGCAAACATGATCAGCGCATGATCAGTCACATGATCAGCGCCATTAAGTCACGTGATCACTACATGATAGTCATGTGATCAGTCCATGCTCAATCGCGGTATCAGTGCATGATCAGCCACGTGATCAGTGCATGATCTGTCACATGATCAGTGTATGATCATCCGCGTGATCAGTGCATGGCAGTCATGTGATCAGTGCATGATATAGACGTGATCAGTACATGATCAGTCTCGTGATCAGTGCGTGATAGCCACGTGATCAGTGCATGATCAGTCACGTGATCGGTACATGATCATTCACGTGACCTGTGCATGGTAGCTACGTGATCAGTGCATGATCAGCCACGTGAGCAGTGCATGATAGCCACGTGATCAGTGCATGATCAGTCACGTGATCTGTGCATGATCAGTCACGTGATCGGTGCATGATCAGCCACGTGATCAGTGCATGATAGCCACGTGATCAGTGCATGATCAGTCACGTGATCAGTACATGATCAGTCACGTGAACAGTGCATGATCATTTGCGTGATCTGTGCATGATCAGTACGTGACCAGTATATGTAGCCACGTGATCATTCCATGACAGCCACGTGAGCAGTGCATGATGTACGTGATGTGTGCATAATGAGTTACGTGAGCGGAGTATGATCAGCCACGTGATCAGTGCATGATGCCACGTGATCAGTGCATGATCATGTCATGTGACAGTGTGTGATCAGCCACGTGAACAGTGCATGTTGCAGCGTGATCAGTCCATGATAGCCACGTGATCAGTGCATGATCAGTTACCAGAGCAGTGTATGATCAGCCACGTGATCAGTGCATGGTCAAACACGTGAACAGTGTATGATCAGCCACGTGATCAGTGCATTATATCCAAGTGATCAGTGCATGATCATCACGTGATCAGTATGATCAGCCAGCGCGTGAACAGTGCATGCTCAGTCGTGATCAGGGCCTGCTGAGCTGCGTGATTACGTCTGCTCATCTGCTTGACAATTGCCAGCTGTGCTGCGTAATTCCTGCCTGCTCAGCTGCTTGATTATTGCCAGCTGAGCAGCATGATTCCTCACACCTGAGTTCCATGATTATTGCCTGCTGACTGTTTGATTCGTGCCTACTCAGCTCTTTGTTTATTGCCTCCAGAGGCACGTGATCAGTGTATGATAGCAAGCATGATCAGTGCATGATCAGTCACATGATCAGAGCCATTAAGTCACGTGATCACTACATGATAGTCATGTGATCAGTCCATGCTCAGTCACGGTATCAGTGCATGATCAGCCACGTGATCAGTGCATGATCAGCACGTGATCAGTTCATGATCAGCTATGTGATCAGTTCATGATTTGTCACGTGATCAGTGCATGACCAGGCAGGTGATCAGTGTATGATAGCCCGTGATCAGTGCATGATCCGTCACCTGATGGGTGTATGATCAGTCACTGGCCGGTGCATGGTAGCTACATGATCATTGCATGATCGGCCACGTGAGTAGTGCATGATAGCGTGATCAGTGCATGATCCGTCACGTGATCGGTGCATGATCAGTCACTGACAGTGCATGGTAGCTACGTGATCAGTGCATGATCAGCCACGTGATCAGTGCATGATAGCCACGTGATCAGTGCATGATCGGTCGCGTGATCAGTGCATGATCAGTCACGTGATCTGTGCATGATCGGGCACGTGATCAGTGCATGACAGCCACGTGATCAGTGCATGATAGCCACGTGATCGGTGCATGATCAGTCACGTGATCGGTGCATGATCGGTCACGTGATCAGTGGATGATCAGCCACGTGATCAGTGCATGATCAGCCACGTGATCAGTGCATGATCAATTACGTGATCAGTGCATGATCAGTCACGTGACCAGTACATGGTAGCTGCGTGACCATTGCATGATCAGCCACATGAGCCGTGCATGATAGCCACGAGATCAGTGCATGATCAGTCACGTGATCAGTGCATGATCACTCACGTTAACAGTGCATGATAAGTCACCTGATCGGTGCATGATCAATTACGTGATCAGTGCATGATCACTCACGTGATCAGTGGTAGCTACGTGATCGTTGCATGAACAGCCGCGTGAGCAGTGCATGATAGCCACGTGATCAGTGCATGATCTGTCACATGATCAGTGCATGATCATCCGGGTGATCAGTGCATGGGCAGTCATGTGATCAGTGCATGATATGAGACGTGATTAGTGCATGATCAGTCTCGTGATCAGTGTATGATCAACCACGTGATCAGTGCATGATAGCCAGTGAGCAGTGCATGATAGCCAGTGATCAGTGCATGATCAGTCACGTGATCAGTGCATGATCAGCCACGTGATCAGTGCATGATAGCCACGTGATCAGTGCATGATCAGCCACGTGATCAGTGCATGATCAGTCACGTGATCAGTGCATGATCAGCCAAGTGATCAGTGCATGATCGGTACGTGATCAGTGCATGATCAGTCACATGATCAGTGCATGATCAGTCACGTGATAGGTGTGTGATCAGCCATGTGAACAGTGCATGCTCAGTCACGTGATCAGGGCCTGCTGAGCTGCGTGATTACTGTCTGCTCATCTGCTTGACAATTTCCAGCTGAGCTGCACGTTCCTGCCTGTCATCTCCTTGACAATTGCCACCTGTGCTGCGTAATTCCTGCCTGCTCATCTACTTGATTATTGCCAGCTGAGCAGCATGATTTCTCAGGCTGAGTTCCATGATTATAGCCTGCTGACTGATTCCTGCCTACTCAGCTCTATGTTCATTGCCTCCAGAGGCACATGATCAGTGTGTGACACCAAACATGAACAGCACATGATCAGTCACATGATCAATGCATGATAAGCCAGGTGATCAGTGCATGATCAATTATGTGATCAGTGCATGATCAGTCATGTGACAGTACATGGTAGCTGTGTGATCATTGCATGATCAGCCACGTGAGCAGTGCATGATCAGCCACGTGATCAGTGCATGATCAGTCACGTGATCGTGTGTGATCAGCCACATGATCAGTGCATGATATCCGCGTGATCAGTGCATGATAGCCACGTGATCAGTGCATGATGAGCCACGTGATCAGTGCATGATGAGCCACGTGATCAGTGCAGGATCCATTACGTGATCAGTGCATGATCAGTCGCGTGACCAGTACATGGTTGCTACGTGATCATTGCATGATCAGCCACGTGAGCAGTGCATGATAGCCACGTGATCAGTGCATGATCAGTCACGTGATCAGTACATGATCAGTCACGTGAACAGTGCATGATCATTCGTGATCTGTGCATGATCAGTCACGTGACCAGAATATGGTAGCTATGTGATCATTCCATGATGAGCCACGTGAGCAGTGCATGATAGCCACGTGATGTGTTCATGATGAGTTCGTGAACAGAGTATGATCAGCCACGTGATCAGTGCATGAGTGCCACGTGAGCAGTGCATGATATGTCACGTGATCAGGTGTGTGATCAGCCACGTGAACAGTGCATGTTCAGCCACGTGATCAGTCCGTGATAGCCACGTGATCAGTGCATGATCAGTTACCTGAGCACTGCATGATCAGCCACGTGATCAGTGCATGGTCAGACACGTGAACAGTGTATGATCAGCCACGTGATCAGTGCATGATATCCAAGTGATCAGTGCATGATCATCACGTGATCAGTGTATGATCAGGCACGTGAACAGTGCCTGCTCAGTCACGTGATCAGGGCCTGCTGAGCTGCGTGATTACTGTCTGCTCATCTGCTTGACAATTGCCAGCTGAGCTGCACGATTCCTGCCTGTCATCTGCTTGACAATTGCCGGCATGTGCGTAATTCCTGCCTGCTAGCTGCTTGATTATTGCCAGCTGAGCAGCATGATTCCTCACACCTGAGTTCCATGATTATTGCCTGATGACTGTATAATTCGTGCCTACTCAGCTCTTTGTTTATTGCCTCCAGAGGCACATGATCAGTATATGATAGCAAACATTATCAGTGCATGATCAGTCACATGATCAGAGCCATAAAGTCACGTGATCACTACATGATAGTCATGTGATCAGTCCATGCTCAGTCACGGTATTAGTGCATGATCAGCCACGTGATCAGTGCATGATCAGCCACGTGATCAGTGCATGATCAGCCACGTGATCAGTGCATGATCAGTCACGTGATCAGTGCATGATAGGCAGTGATCAGTGCATGATCAGTCACGTGATCAGTGCATGATTCGTGATCAGTGCATGATCAGTCATGATTGGTGTATGATCATCCCACGTGATCAGTGCATGGCAGTGTGCATGATCAGTGCATGATATAGGCGTGATCAGTGCATGATCAGTCACGTGATCAGTGCATGATAGTCACGTGATCAGTGCATGATCAGTCACGTGATGGGTGCATGATCAGTCACGTGACCAGTGCATGTATGCCGTCATTGCATGATCAGCCACGTGATCAGTGCATGATAGCCACGTGATCAGTGCATGATCAGTCACGTGAGTCTGTCATGATGAGCGTCGTGATCAGTGCATGACCAGCCAAGTGATCAGTGCATGATCAGCCACCTGGCATCATGTGCATGATCAGCCACGTGATCAGTGCAATCAGTCATGAGATAGTGCATGATCATTTCGTGATCTGTGCATGATCAGTCACGTGACCAGTATATTGTAGCTATGTGATCATTGCATGGCAGTCACGTGAGCAGTGCATGATAGCCACGTGATCAGTGCATGATGGTTACGTGAGCAGAGTATGATCAGCCACGTGATCAGTGCATGAGTGCCACGTGATCAGTGCATGATAGGCCACGTGACAGGTGTCATGATCAGCCACGTGATCAGTGCATGTTCAGCAACGTGATCAGTCCATGATAGCCACGTGATCAGTGCATGATCAGTTACCAGAGCAGTGTATGATCAGCCACGTGATCAGTGCATGATCAGACACGTGAACAGTGTATGATCAGCCACGTGATCAGTGCATGATATCCAAGTGATCAGTGCATGATCATCACGTGATCAGTGTATGATCAGCCACGTGAACAGTGCATGCTCAGTCACGTGATCAGGGCCTGCTGAGCTGCGTGATTACTGTCTGCTCATCTGCTTGACAATTGCCAGCTGTGCTGCGCATTCCTGCCTGCTCAGCTGCTTGATTAGTGCCAGCTGAGCAGCATGATTCCTCACACCTGAGTTCCATGATTATTGCCTGCTGACTGTTTGATTCGTGCCTACTCAGCTCTTTGTTTAGTGCCTCCAGAGGCACATGATCAGTGTATGATAGCAAACATGATCAGTGCATGATCAGTCACATGATCAGAGCCATTAAGTCACGTGATCACTACATGATAGTCATGTGATCAGTCCATGCTCAGTCCACGGTATCAGTGCATGATCAGCCACGTGATCAGTGCATGATCAGCCAGTGATCAGTTCATGATCAGCTATGTGATCAGTTCATGATTTGTTACGTGATCTGTGCATGATCAGGCAGGTGATCAGTGTATGATCAGCCACGTGAACAGTGCATGATAGCCGCGTGATCAGTGCATGATCCATCACCTGATGGGTGTATGATCAGTCACGTGACCGTACATGGTAGCTACGTGATCATTGCGTGATCAGCCACGTGAACAGTGCATGATAGCCACGTGATCAGTGCATGATCCGTCACCTGATGAGTGTATGATCAGTCAACTGACCGGTACATGGTAGCTACATGATCATTGCATGATCAGCCACGTGAGTAGTGCATGATAGCCACGTGATCAGTGCATGATCAGTCAGTGTTCAGTGCATGATCAGTCATGTAATCTGTGCATGACCAGGAACGTGATCAGTGTATGACCAGCCAAGTGATCAGTGCATGATAGCCACGTGATCAGTGCATGATCAGTCACGTGATCAGTGCATGATCAGTCACGTGATCAGTGCATGATCAGCGTGATCAGTGCATGATCAGCCACGTGATCAGTGCATGATCAATCACGTGATCAGTGCATGATCAGTCATGACCAGTACATGGTAGCTAGGTGACCATTTCATGATCAGCCACATGAGCCGTGCATGATAGCCACCAGATCAGTGCATGATAAATTACGTGATCAGTGCATGATCACTCACGTGATCAGTACATGGTAGCTACGTGATCATTGCATGAACAGCCGCGTGAGCAGTGCATGATAGCCACGTGATCAGTGCATGATCTGTCACGTGATCAGTGTATGATCATCCGGGTGATCAGTGCATGATAGCCAGGTGATCAGTGCATGATCAATTATGTGATCAGTGCATGATCAGTCATGTGACCAGTACATGATAGCTGTGTGATCATTGCATGAACAGCCACGTGATCAGTGCATGATCAGTCACGTGATACATGTGTGATCAGCCACGTGATCAGTGCATGTATCCACGTGATCAGTGCAGGATCAGCCACGTGATCAGTGCATGATGTCCACATGATCAGTGCATGATCAGCCACGTGATCTGTGCAGGATCAATCACGTGATCAGTGCATGATCAGTCACGTGATCAGTATGTGATCAGCCACGTGAACAGTGCATGATCATTTACGTGATCTGTGCATGATCAGTCACGTGACCAGAATATGGTAGCTACGTGATCATTGCATGACGAGCCACGTGAGCAGTGCATGATAGCACGAGATGTGTGCATGATCAGTTACGTGATCATTGCATGATCAACGTGATCAGTGCATGTGCCACATGACCAGCATGCAGATATGTCGCATTGACAGGTGTATGATCAGCGACGTGATCAGTGCATGATCAGCCACGTGATCGGTGCATGATAGCTACGTGATCAGTGCATGATCAGTCACGTGACACTGTATGGTCGGCCACGTGATCAGTGCATGGTCAGACACGTGAACAGTGTATGATCAGCCGCGTGATCAGTGCATGATATCCATGATCAGTGCATGATCATCACGTAATCAGTGTATGATCAGCCACGTGAACAGTGCATGCTCAGTCACGTGATCAGGGCCTGCTGAGCTGCGTGATTACTGTCTGCTCATCTGGCAACCAATTGCAGCTGTGCTGCGTAATTCCTGCCTGCTCAGCTGCTTGATTATTGCCAGCTGAGCAGCATGTTCCTGCCACAGGTTCCATGATTATGCCTGCTGACTGTTTGATTCGTGCCTACTCAGCTCTTTGTTTAGTGCCTCCAGAGGCACATGATCAGTGTATGATAACAAACATGATCAGCGCATGATCAGTACATGATCAGAGCCATTAAGTCACGTGATCACTACATGATAGTCATGTGATCAGTCCATGCTCATCACGTGTCAGTGCATGATCAGCCACGTGATCAGTGCATGATCAGTCAGGTGATCAGTTCATGATAGCCATGTGATCAGTTCATGATTGTCACGTCATCTGTGCATGACCAGGCAGGTGATCGGTGCATGATCAGCCACGTGAACAGTGCATGATAGCCACGTGATCAGTGCATGATCAGTTACCTGAGCACTGTATGATCAGCCACGTGATCAGTGCATGGTCAGACACGTGGGCAGTGTATGATCAGCCATGTGATCAGTGCATGATATCCACGTGATCGGTGCATGATCATTCACGTGATCAGTGTATGATCAGCCACGTGAACAGTGCATGCTCAGTCACGTGATCAGGGCCTGCTGAGCTGCGTGATTACTGTCTGCTCATCTGCTTGACAATTGCCAGCTGAGCTGCACGATTCCTGCCTGTCATCTGCTTGACAATTGCCAGCTGTGCTGCGTAATTCCTGCCTGCTCAGCTGCTTGATTATTGCCAGCTGAGCAGCATGATTCCTCACACCTGAGTTCCACGATTGTTGCCTGCTGACTGTTTGATTCGTGCCTACTCAGCTCTTTGTTTATTGCCTCCAGAGGCACATGATCAGTGTATGATAGCAAACATGATCAGTACATGATCAGTCACATGATCAGAGCCATTAAGTCACGTGATCACTACACGATATTCATGATCAGTCCATGCTCAGTCACGGTATCAGTGCATGATCAGCGTGATCAGTGCATGATCAGCCAGTGATCAGTTCATGATCATCGTGATCAGTTCATGATTTGTCACGTGATCTGTGCATGACCAGGCAGGTGATCAGTGCATGATCAGCCACGTGATCAGTGCATGATAGCCACGTGATCAGTGCATGATCCGTCACCTGATGGGTGTATGATCATCACGTGACCAGTGGTAGCTATGATCATTGCATGATCAGCCGTGATAGTGCATGACCCGTGATCAGTGCATGATCAGCCACGTGATCAGTGCATGATCAGTCACTGGCAGTACATGATACTTCGTGATCATGCATGATCAGCCACGTGAGTAGTGCATGATAGCCACGTGATCAGTGCCTGATCAGTCACGTGTTCAGTGCATGATCAGTCATGTAATCTATGCATGACCAGTACGTGATCAGTGTATGATCAGCCAAGTGATCAGTGCATGATAGCCACGTGATCAGTGCATGATCAGCCACGTGATCAGTGCATGATCAGTCACGTGATCAGTGGATGATCAGCCACGTGATCAGTGCATGATCAGCCACGTGATCAGTGCATGATCAGTTACGTGATCAGTGCATGATCAGTCACGTGACAGTACATGGTAGCTAGGTGATCATTGCATGATCAGCCACGTGATCAGTGCATGATAGCACGAGATCAGTGCATGATCAGTCACGTGATCAGTGCATGATGCCACGTGATCAGTGCATGATCATTTATGTGATCAGTGCATGATCAGTCACGTGATCAGTGGATGATCAGCCACGTGATCAGTGCATGATCAGCCACATGATCAGTGCATGATCAATTACGTGATCAGTGCCGTCATGATCAACGTGACCAGTACATGGTAGCCACGTGATCATTGCATGAACAGCCACGTGAGCAGTGCATGCAGTAGCCAGCGTGATCAGTGCATGATCTGTCACATGATCAGTGTATGATCATCCGGGTGATCAGTGCATGGGCAGTCATGATCAGTGCATGATATACGTGATCAGTGCATGATCAGTCTCGTCATCAGTGTATGATCAACCACGTGATCAGTGCATGATCAGCCACGTGAATCAGTGCGATAGCCAGATGATCAGTGCATTATCAGGCACGTGATCAGTGTTTGATCAGCCAAGTGAAAAGTGCATGATCAGCAGTCAGTATGATCAGCCGTGATCAGTGCATGATCGAGTCGTGCAAGGCAGTGTCATGATCAGCCGCGTGATCAGTGCATGGTCAGCCACGTGAACAGTATGATCAGCCACGTGATCAGTGCATGATAGCCACTTGATCAGTGCATGATCACCATGGTCAGGCATGAGCAGCGTATGATCAGTACGTGATCCAGTGTGCTCAGTCACGTGATCAGTGCCTGCTGAGCTGCGTGATGCCTGTCTGCTCATCTGCTTGACAATTGCTGGCTGTGCTGCGTAATTCCTGCCTGCTCAGCTGCTTGGTGTGCCAGCTGAGCAGCATGATTCCTCACACCTGAGTTCATGATTGACATGCTGATCTGCTGATTAGTGCCTGCTCAGTGCTGTTTGCCACTCCAGAGGCACGTGATCAGTGTATGATAACAAACATGATCAGCATGATCAGTCACGTGATCAGAGCCATTAAGTCACGTGATCACTGCATGATAGTCACGTGATCAGTCCATGCTCAGTCACGTGATCAGTGCATGATCAGCCACGTGATCAGTGCATGATCAGCCACGTGATCAGTGCATGTGTCATATGTGATCAGTTCATGATTTGTCACGTCATCTGTGCATGACCAGGCAGGTGATCAGTGCATGATCAACCCGCGTGAACAGTGCATGACCACGTGATCAGTGCATGATCATTACGTGAGCAGTGTATGATCAGCCGCGTGATCAGTGCATGGTCAGACACGTGAACAGTGTATGATCAGCCATGTGATCAGTGCATGATATCCAAGTGATCAGTGCATGATCATCACGTGATCAGTGTGTGATCAGCCACGTGAACAGTGCATGCTCAGTCACGTGATCAGGGCCTGCTGAGCTGCGTGATTACTGTCTGCTCATCTGCTTGGCCATTGCCAGCTGAGCTGCACGATTCCTGCCTGTCATCTGCTTGACAATTGCCAGCTGTGCTGCGTAATTCCTGCCTGCTCAGCTGCTTGATTATTGCCAGCTGAGCAGCATGATTCCTCACAGCTGAGTTCCATGATTATTGCCTGCTGACTGTTTGATTCGTGCCTACTCAGCTCTTTGTTTATTGCCTCCAGAGGCACATGATCAGTGTATGATAGCAAACATGATCAGTGCATGATCAGTCACAAGATCAGAGCCATTAAGTCACGTGATCACTACATGATAGTCATGTGATCAGTCCATGCTCAGTCGCGGTATCAGTGCATGATCAGCCACGTGATCAGTGCATGATCAATCAGTGATCAGTGCATGATCAGCTATGTGATCAGTTCATGATTTGTCACGTGATCTGTGCATGACCAGGCAGGTGATCAGTGTATGACCAGCCACGTGAACAGTGCATGATAGCCCGCGTGATCAGTGCATGATCCGTCACCTGATGGGTGTATGATCAGTAACCTGACGGTGCATGGCCTACATGATCATTGCATGATCAGCCACGTGAAGTGTGCATGATAGCCACGTGATCAGTGCATGATCCGTCACCTGATGGGTATGATCAGTCAACTGGCCAGTACATGGCACTCCTGATCATTGCAGTCAGCCCGCGTGAAGTGCATGCAGTCACTGAAGTCGATCAGCGTGTTCAGTGCATGATCAGTCATGTAATCTGTGCATGATCAGCGTGATCAGTGTATGACCAGCCAGTGATCAGTGCATGATAGCCACGTGATCAGTGCATGATCAGTCACGTGATCAGTGCATGATCAGTCGTGATCAGTGGATGATCAGCCACGTGATCAGTGCATGATCAGCCCATGATCAGTGCATGATCAATTACGATCAGTGCATGATCAGTCACGTGACCAGTATATGGTAGCTAGGTGATCATTGAATGATCAGCCAGATGAGCCGTGCATGATCCACGAGATCAGTGCATGATCAGTCACGTGATCAGTGCATGATCACTCACGTTAACAGTGCATGATCATTGATCAGTGCATGATCAGTACGTGATCAGTGGATGATCAGCCATGTGATCAGTGCATGATCAGCCACATGATCATGATCATGATCAAGATGCAGTGATCAGTGCATGATCACTCACGTGACCAGTACATGGTAGCTACGTGATCATTGCATGAACAGCCGCGTGAGCAGTGCATGATAGCCACGTGATCAGTGCATGGTCTGTCACGTGATCAGTGTATGATCATCCGGGTGATCAGTGCATGGGCAGTCATGTGATCATGCATGATATAGACGTGATCAGTGCATGATCAGTCACGTGATCAGTGCATGATCAGCCACGTGATCAGTGCATGATAGCCAGTGAATGAGTGCATGATAGCCAGTGATCAGTGCATGATCAGTCACGTGATCAGTTGATGTTCAGTCAGCCCACGTGAACAGTGCATGATCAGCCACGTGTCAGTGCATGATAGCCACGTGATCAGTGCATGATCAGTTACGTGATCAGTGTATGATCAGCCACGTGATCAGTGCATGGTCAGACACGTGAACAGTGTATGATCAGCCACGTGATCAGTGCATGATAGCCAAGTGATCAGTGCATGATCAGTTACGTGATCAGTGTATGATCAGCCACGTGAACAGTGCATGCTCAGTCACGTGATCTGGGCCTGCTGAGCTGCGTGATTACTGTCTGCTCATCTGCTTGACAATTGCCAGCTGAGCTGCACGATTCCTGCCTGTCATCTGCTTGACAATTGTCAGCTGTGCTGCGTAATTCCTGCCTGCTCAGCTGCTTGATTATTGCCAGCTGAGCAGCATGATTCCTCACACCTGAGTTCCATGATTATTGCCTGCTGACTGTTTGATTCGTGCCTACTCAGCTCTTTGTTTATTGCCTCCAGAGGCACATGATCAGTGTATGATAGCAAACATGATCAGCGCATGATCAGTCACATGATCAGCGCCATTAAGTCACGTGATCACTACATGATAGTCATGTGATCAGTCCATGCTCAGTCACGGTATCAGTGCATGATCAGCCACGTGATCAGTGCATGATCTGTCACGATTAGTGTGATCATCCACGTGATCAGTGCATGGGCAGTCATGTGATCAGTGCATGATATAGGCGTGATCAGTGCATGATCAGTCTCGTGATCAGTGCATGATAGCCACGTGATCAGTGCATGATCAGTCACCTGATGGGTGTTTGATCATTCACGTGACCTGTACATGGTAGCTACATGATCATTGCATGATCAGCCACGTGAGTAGTGCATGATAGCCACGTGATCACTGCATGATCAGTCACGTGATCAGTGCATGATCAGTCATGTGACCAGTGCATGGTAGCTGCGTGATCATGCATGATCAGCCACGTGATCAGTGCATGATCAGCCAGTGATCAGTGCATGATCAGCCACGTGATCAGTGCATGATCAGTCACGTGATCAGTGCATGATCAGTCACGTGATCAGTGCATGATCAGTGCGTGATCAGTGCATGATCAGCCACGTGATCAGTGCATGATCAATTACGTGATCAGTGCATGATCAGTCACGTGACCAGTACATGGTAGCTATGTGATCATTGCATGATCAGCCACGTGATCAGTGCATGATAGCCACGTGATCAGTGCATGATCAGCCATGTGATCAGTGCTGATCAGTCCGTGATCAGTGCATGATCAGCCACGTGATCAGTGCATGATCAGCCACGTGATCAGTGCATGATCAGTCATGTGTCAGTGCATGATAGCCTGTGATCAGTGCATGATCAGTCCTGTGATCAGTGTATGATCAGCCACGTGATCAGTGCATGATAGCCACGTGATCAGTGCATGATCAGTCACGTGATCAGTGCATGATCAGTCACGTGATCAGTGTGTGATCAGCCACGTGAACAGTGCATGCTCAGTCACGTGATCAGGGCCTGCTGAGCTGCGTGATTACTGTCTGCTCATCTGCTTGACAATTGCCAGCTGAGCTGCACGATTCCTGCCTGTCATCTGCTTGACAATTGCCACCTGTGCTGCGTAATTCCTGCCTGCTCATCTATGATTATTGCCAGCTGAGCAGCATGATTTCTCACAGCTGAGTTCCATGATTATAGCCTGCTGACTGATTCGTGCCTACTCAGCTCTTTGTTTATTGCCTCCAGAGGCACATGATCAGTGTATGACACCAAACATGATCAGTGCATGATCAGTCACATGATCAGTGCATGATAAGCCACGTGATCAGTGCATGATCAGTCACGTGATCAGTGCATGATCAGTCACGTGATCAGTGCATGATAGCTGTGTGATCAGTGCATGATCAGCCACGTGATCAGTGCATGATCAGTCACGTGATCAGTGCATGATCAGTCACGTGATCAGTGCATGATCAGCCACGTGATCAGTGCATGATCAGCCACGTGATCAGTGCATGATCAGCCACGTGATCAGTGCATGATCAGCCACGTGATCAGTGCATGCAGTGACCGTGTCAGTGATCAGTTACGTGATCAGTGCATGATCAGTCCGTGACGAGTACATGGTAGCTCACGTGATCAGTGCATGATCAGCCACGTGATCAGTGCAGTAGCCGTGATCAGTGCATGATCACGTGATCAGTGCATGATAGATCCGCATGATACATGTGTGATCAGCCACGTGATCAGTGCATGATGAGCCACGTGATCAGTGCAGGATCAATTACGTGATCAGTGCATGATCAGTCACGTGACCAGTACATGGTTGCTACGTGATCAGTGCATGATCAGCCACGTGAGCAGAGCATGATAGCCACGTGATCAGTGCATGATCAGTCACGTGATCAGTGCATGATCAGTCACGTGAACAGTGCATGATCATTTACGTGATCTGTGCATGATCAGTCACGTGACCAGTCATGGTAGCTATGTGATCATTCCATGACGAGCCGTGAGCAGTGCATGATAGCCACGTGATGTGTGCATGATGAGTTACGTGAGCAGAGTATGATCAGCCACGTGATCAGTGCATGAGTGCCACGTGATCAGTGCATGATATGTCACGTGACAGTGTGTGATCAGCCACGTGAACAGTGCATGTTCAGCCACGTGATCAGTGCATGATAGCCACGTGATCAGTGCATGATCAGTTACCTGAGCACTGTATGATCAGCCACGTGATCAGTGCATGGTCAGACACGTGAACAGTGTATGATCAGCCACGTGATCAGTGCATGATATCCAAGTGATCAGTGCATGATCATCACGTGATCAGTGTATGATCAGCCACGTGAACAGTGCATGCAGTCACGTGATCAGGGCCTGCTGAGCTGCGTGATTACTGTCTGCTCATCTGCTTGACAATTGCCAGCTGAGCTGCACGATTCCTGCCTGTCATCTGCTTGACAATTGCCAGCTGTGCTCGTAATTCCTGCCTGCTTGCTTGATTATTGCCAGCTGAGCAGCATGATTCCTCACAGCTGAGTTCCATGATTATTGCCTGCTGACTGTATAATTCGTGCCTACTCAGCTCTTTGTTTATTGCCTCCAGAGGCACATGATCAGTGTATGATAGCAAACATTATCAGTGCATGATCAGTCACATGATCAGCGCCATTAAGTCACGTGATCACTACATGATAGTCATGTGATCAGTCCATGCTCAGTCACGTATCAGTGCATGATCAGCCACGTGATCAGTGCATGATCAGCCACGTGATCAGTTCATGATAGCTGTGATCAGTTTGCAGTTGTCACGTGATCAGTGCATGATCCAGGCAGGTGGTCAGTGCATGATCAGTGCAGTGATCAGTGCATGATATAGCCGTGATCAGTGCATGATCTGTCACGTGATTAGTGTATGATCAGCCACGTGATCAGTGCATGATCAGCCATGTGATCAGTGCATGATATAGCCGTGATCAGTGCATGATCAGCCACGTGATCAGTGCATGATAGCCACGTGATCAGTGCATGATCAGTCACGTGATCAGTGCATGATCAGTCACGTGATCAGTGCATGATCACCATGATCAGTGCATGATCAGCCACGTGATCAGTGCATGATCAGCCACGTGATCAGTGCATGATCAGTCACGTGATCAGTGCATGATCAGTCACGTGATCAGTGCATGATCAAAGTGATCAGTGCATGATAGCCACGTGATCAGTGCATGATCAGTCACGTGATCAGTGCATGATCAGTCACGTGATCAGTGCATGATCATTTACGATCGTGCATGATCAGTCACGTGACCAGTATGGTAGCCTGTGATCATTCCATGATGAGCCACGTGAGCAGTGCATGATAGCCACGTGATGTGTGCATGATGAGTTCGTGAGCAAGTATGATCAGCCACGTGATCAGTGCATGAGTGCCACGTGATCAGTGCATGATATGTCACGTGACAGGTGTGTGATCAGCCGTGAACAGTGCATGTTCAGCAACGTGATCAGTCCATGATAGCCACGTGATCAGTGCATGATCAGTTACCTGAGCAGTGTGATCAGCCACGTGATCAGTGCATGGTCGACACGTGAACAGTGTATGATCGGCCATGTGATCAGTGCATGATATCCAAGTGATCAGTGCATGATCATCACGTGATCAGTGTATGATCAGCCACGTGAACAGTGCATGCTCAGTCACGTGATCAGGGCCTGCTGAGCTTCGTGATTACTGTCTGCTCATCTGCTTGACAATTGCCAGCTGTGCTGCGTAATTCCTGCCTGCTCAGCTGCTTGATTATTGCCAGCTGAGCAGCATGATTCCTCACACCTGAGTTCCATGATTATTGCCTGCTGACTGTTTGATTCGTGCCTACTCAGCTCTTTGTTTATTGCCTCCAGAGGCACATGATCAGTGTATGATAGCAAACATGATCAGTGCATGATCAGTCACATGGTCAGAGCCATTAAGTCACGTGATCACTACATGTAGTATGTGATCAGTCCATGCTCAGTCCGCAGTATGATCAGTGCATGATCAGCCATGTGATCAGTGCGATGTCCACGTGATCAGTGCAGCTGAGCAGGTGATCAGTCATGATGCCACGTGAACAGTGCATGATCAGCCACGTGATCAGTGCATGATCATCACCTGATGGGTGTATGATCAGTCACTGACCAGTACATGATGCTACATGATCATTGCATGATCAGCCACGTGAGTAGTGCATGATAGCCAGTGTCAGGCTGATCAGTCACGTGATCAGTGCATGATCAGTCACGTGACAGTGCATGATGCTACGTGATCATTGCATGATCAGCCACGTGAGTAGTGCATGATAGCCACGTGATCAGTGCATGATCAGTCATGATCAGTGCATGATCAGTCATGTGATCAGTGCATGACAGCGCGTGATCAGTGCATGACCGTGAAGTGATCAGTGCATGATGCCACGTGATCAGTGCATGATCATCACGTGATCAGTGCATGATCAGTCACGTGATCAGTGCATGATCAGCCACGTGATCAGTGCATGATCAGCCACGTGATCAGTGCATGATCAATTACGTGATCAGTGCATGATCAGTCCGCGTGATAGTACATGGTAGCTACGTGATCAGTGCATGATCAGCCACGTGATCAGTGCATGATAGCCACGTGATCAGTGCATGATCAGTCCATGATCAGTGCATGATCAGTCACGTGATCAGTGCATGATCAGTCACGTGATCAGTGCATGATCAATTACGTGATCAGTGCATGATCAGTCACGTGACCACACATGGCCATCACGTGATCATTGCATGATCAGCACGTGATCAGTGCATGATAGCCACGTGATCAGTGCATGATCAGTCACGTGATCAGTATGATCATCACGTGATCAGTGCATGACGATCATCACGTGATCAGTGCATGATATAGCCGTGATCGTGTGCCAGTCAGTCATTGATCAGTGCATGATCAGCCACGTGATCAGTGCATGATAGCCACGTGATGAGTGCATGATAGCCAGTGATCAGTGCATGATCAGTCACGTGATCAGTGTGTGATCAGCCACGTGATCAGTGCATGATCAGCCACGTGATCAGTGCATGATCAGCCACGTGATCAGTGCATGATCAGTTACGTGAGCAGTGTATGATCAGCCACGTGATCAGTGCATGGTCAGACACGTGAACAGTGTATGATCAGCCACGTGATCAGTGCATGATAGCCGTGATCAGTGCATGATCATTCACGTGAGCAGAGTATGATCAGCCACGTGAACAGTGCATGCTCAGTCACGTGATCTGGGCCTGCTGAGCTGCGTGATTACTGTCTGCTCATCTGCTTGACAATTGCCAGCTGGGCTGCACGATTCCTGCCTGTCATCTGCTTGACAATTGTCAGCTGTGCTGCGTAATTCCTGCCTGCTCAGCTGCTTGATTATTGCCAGCTGAGCAGCATGATTCCTCACACCTGAGTTCCATGATTATTGCCTGCTGACTGTTTGATTGTGTACTCAGCTCTTTGTTTATTGCCTCCAGAGGCACATGATCAGTGTATGATAGCAAACATGATCAGCGCATGATCAGTCACATGATCAGCGCCATTAAGTCACGTGATCACTACATGATAGTCATGTGATCAGTCCATGCTCAGTCACGTATCAGTGCATGATCAGCCACGTGATCAGTGCATGATCATCACTGATTAGTGTATGATCATCCATGTGTCAGTGCATGGGCATCATGTGATCAGTGCATGATATAGACGTGATCAGTGCATGATCAGTCTCGTGATCAGTGCATGATAGCCACGTGATCAGTGCATGATCAGTCACCTGATGGGTGTATGATCATTCGTGACCTGTACATGGTAGCTACGTGATCATTGCATGATCAGCCACGTGAGTAGTGCATGATAGCCACGTGATCACTGCATGATCAGTCACGTGATCAGTGCATGATCAGTCATGTGACCAGTGTAGTGGCATGTGATCAGCCATATGATCAGCCACGTGATCAGTGCATGATCAGCCAGGTGATCAGTGCATGATGCACGTGATCAGTGCATGATCATCACGTGATCAGTGCATGATCAGTCACGTGATCAGTGCATGATCAGCCACGTGATCAGTGCATGTCAGCCACGTGATCAGTGCATGATCATTGCGTGATCAGTGCATGATCAGTCCATGATCAGTGCATGATAGCTTCGTGATCAGTGCATGATCAGCCACGTGGCAGTGCATGATCAGTACGTGATCAGTGCATGATCAGCCACGTGATCAGTGACAGTCATCACGTGATCAGTACATGATCAGTCACGTGATCAGTGCATGATCATCCACGTGATCAGTGCATGTCAGTCATGCTAGTCAATACCGCATGATAGCCACGTGATCAGTGCGATCGGTCTGCGGTGGTGTATGATCAGCCACGTGATCAGTGCATGATAGCGTGTGATCAGTGCATGATCAGTCAGTGATCAGTGCATGATCAGTCACGTGACAGTGTGTGATCAGCCACGTGATCATGCATGCTGATCGTGATCATTCCTGCTGAGCTGCGTGATTACTGTCTGCTCATCTGCTTGACAGCATTTCCAGCTGAGCTGCGATTCCTGCCTGTCATCTGCTTGACAATTGCCACCTGTGCTCGTGAATTCCTGCCTGCTCAGCTGCTTGATTATTGCCAGCTGAGCAGCATGATTCCTCAGAGCTGAGTTCCATGAGTATGTGCTGACTGATTTCATGCCTCCTCAGCTCTTTGTTTATTGCCTCCAGAGCACATGATCAGTGTGTGACACCAAACATGATCAGCATGATCAGTCACATGATCAGTGCATGATAAGCCAGGTGATCAGTATGATCAATTATGTGATCAGTGCATGATCAGTCATGTGACCAGTACATGATAGCTGTGTGATGTTGCATGATCAGCCACGTGAGCAGTGCATGATCACGTGATCAGTGCATGATCAGATCCGTGATCATGTGTGATCAGCCACGTGATGATCAGCAGTATCCACGTGATCAGTGCATGATAGCCACGTGATCAGTGCATGATGAGCCACATGATCACATGCGCCCAGTAGGCAGTGATCAGTGCATGATCAATCGCGTGATCAGTGCATGATCAGTCACGTGATCAGTATGATCATCACGTGATCAGTGCATGATGTTCCGTGATCAGTGCATGATCAGTCACGTGATCAGTGCATGATAGCTATGTGTCATCATGACCGAGACCCACGTGATCAGTGCATGCTTGATCATGTGCATGATCAGTCACGTGATCAGTGTATGATCAGCCACGTGATCAGTGCATGTGCCACGTGATCAGTGCATGATAGTCACGTGATCAGTGTGTGATCAGCCACGTGATCAGTGCATGATCAGCCACGTGATCAGTGCATGATAGCCACGTGATCAGTGCATGATCAGTTACTGATCATGTATCATCAGTGATCAGTGCATGGTCAGACACGTGATCAGTGTATGATCAGCCACGTGATCAGTGCATGATATCCACGTGATCAGTGTGATGTTCACGTGATCAGTGCATGATCAGCCACGTGGTGCATGTCAGTCCGTGATCAGGGCCTGCTGACTCGTGATTACTGTCTGATCATCGCTGACAGTGCCAGCTGTGCTCATGTTCCTGCACTGATCTGCGATTATTGCAGCTGGCAGCGTGATCCTCACACCTGAGTTCAGCCGTTGCCTGCTGACTGTTTGATCCGTGCCGCCACTCAGCTCTTTGTTGTATCCAGAGGCACATGATCAGTGTGATAGCAAACATGATCAGCGCATGATCAGTCACATGATCAGCCATTAAGTCACGTGATCAGTGCATGATAGTCATGTGATCAGTCCATGATCATCACGTATCAGTGCATGATCAGCCACGTGATCAGTGCATGATCAGCCACGTGATCAGTGCATGATAGCTACGTGATCAGTGCATGATCACGTGATCAGTGCATGATCAGCACGTGATCAGTGTATGATCAGCCACGTGATCAGTGCATGATAGCCACGTGATCAGTGCACGATCAGTTACGTGAGCAGTGTATGATCAGCCGTGATCAGTGCATGGTCAGACACGTGACAGTGTATGATCAGCCATGTGATCAGTGCATGATATCCAAGTGATCAGTGCATGATCATCACGTGATCAGTGTATGATCAGCCACGTGAACAGTGCATGCTCAGTCACGTGATCAGGGCCTGCTGAGCTGCGTGATTACTGTCTGCTCATCTGCTTGACAATTGCCAGCTGGGCTGCACGATTCCTGCCTGTCATCTGCTTGACAATTGCCAGCTGTGCTGCGTAATCCTGCCTGCTCAGCTGCTTGATTATTGCCAGCTGAGCAGCATGATTCCTCACACCTGAGTTCCATGATTATTGCCTGCTGACTGTTTGATTCGTGCCTACTCAGCTCTTTGTTTATTGCCTCCAGAGCACATGATCAGTGTATGATAGCAAACATGATCAGTGCATGATCAGTCACATGATCAGAGCCATTAAGTCACGTGATCACTACATGATAGTCATGTGATCAGTCCATGCTCAGTCACGGTATCAGTGCATGATCAGCGTGATCAGTGCATGCAGTCAGCCACGTGATCAGTGCATGATAGCTGCGTGATCAGGATGATCTGCGCAGTTGTCAGCGTGATCAGTGCATGATCAGGCAGGTGATCAGTGCATGATCAGCCACGTGATCAGTGCATGATAGCCATGATCAGTGCATGATCAGTCACCTGATGGGTGCATGATCAGTCACGTGACAGTACATGGTAGCTACATGATCATTGCATGATCAGCCACGTGATAGTGCATGATAGCCACGTGATCAGTGCATGATCCGTCCACGTGATCAGTGCATGATCAGTCAAGTGACCAGTACGCCAGTAGCTGCGATCATTGCATGATCAGCGTGATCAGTGCATGATAGCCACAGTGATCAGTGCATGATCAGTCATGTTCAGTGCATGATCAGTCACGTGATCAGTGCATGACCAATGCGTGATCAGTGCATGATCAGCCACGTGATCAGTGCATGATAGCCACGTGATCAGTGCATGATCATCACGTGATCAGTGCATGATCAGTCACGTGATCAGTGCATGATCAGCCACGTGATCAGTGTGATCAACCACGTGATCAGTGCATGAGTCAATTCGTGATCAGTGCATGATCAGTCACGTGACCAGTACATGATAGCTACGTGATCATTGCATGATCAGCCACGTGATCAGTGCATGATAGCCACGTGATCAGTGCATGATCATCACGTGATCAGTGCATGATCAGTCACGTGAACAGTGCATGATCAGTCATGATCAGTGCATGATCAGTCACGTGATCAGTGCATGATCAGTCACGTGATCAGTGCATGATAGCCACGTGATCAGTGCATGATCAGCCACGTGATCAGTGCATGATCAGCACGTGATCAGTGCATGATGCACGTGATCAGTGCATGATCAGTCACGTGACCAGTACATGGTAGCTACGTGATCAGTGCATGATCAGCCACGTGATGTGCATGATAGCCACGTGATCAGTGCATGATCAGTCACGTGATCAGTGCATGATCAGTCGTGATCAGTGCATGATCAGTCACGTGATCAGTGCATGATCAGTTCGTGATCAGTGCATGATCAGTCCGTGACCAGTACATGATAGCCACGTGATCAGTGCGCATGACATCACGTGATCAGTGCATGATCGTGTCAGTGCATGATCTGTCATGATGGTGTGTGATCAGTCCGTGTGATCAGTGCATGGTCAGTCATGTGATCAGTGCATCTTAGGCGTGATCAGTGCATGATCAGTCACGTGATCAGTGTATGATCAGCCCGTGATCAGTGCACGATAGCCAGTGAATGAGTGCGATGAGCAGATGATCAGTGCATGATCAGTCGCACGTGATCAGTGCATGATCAGCCACGTGATATGCAGATCGCTGATAGCCATGAGTCAGTGCATGATCAGCCACGTGATCAGTGCATGATCAGTCACGTGATCAGTGCATGATCAGCCACGTGATCAGTGCATGAGTGCCACGTGATCAGTGCATGATGTCACGTGACAGTGTGTGATCAGCCACGTGAACAGTGCATGTTCAGCCGTGATCAGTGCATGATAGCCACGTGATCAGTGCACGATCAGTTACCTGAGCAGTGCATGATCAGCCACGTGATCAGTGCATGGTCAGACACGTGATCAGTGTATGATCAGCCACGTGATCAGTGCATGATATCCAATGATCAGTGCATGATCTCGTGATCAGTGTATGATCAGCCACGTGAACAGTGCATGCTCAGTCACGTGATCAGGGCCTGCTGAGCTGCGTGATTACTGTCTGCTCATCTGCTTGACAATTGCCAGCTGAGCTGCACGATTCCTGCCTGTCATCTGCTTGACAATTGCCAGCTGTGCTGCGTGAATTCCTGCCTGCTCAGCTGCTTGATTATTGCCAGCTGAGCAGCATGATTCCTCACACCTGAGTTCCATGATTATTGCCTGCTGACTGTTTGATTCGTGCCTCTCAGCTCTTTGTTTATTGCCTCCAGAGGCACATGATCAGTGTATGATAGCAAACAGTCAGTGCATGATCAGTCACATGATCAGCGCCATTAAGTCACGTGATCACCATGATAGTCATGTGATCAGTCCATGCTCAGTCACGGTATCAGTGCATGATCAGCCGTGATCAGTGCATGATGTCACATGATTAGTGTATGATCATCCACGTGATCAGTGCATGGCAGTCATGTGATCAGTGCATGATATAGGCGTGATCAGTGCATGATCAGTCTCATCGTGATCATGCATGATAGCCATGATCAGTGCATGATCAGTCACCTGATGGGTGTATGATATTCACGTGACCACCATTACATGGTAGCACATGATCATTGCATGATCAGCCACGTGATCAGTGCATGATAGCCAGGATCAGCGCATGTCAGTGCGTGATCAGTGTGATCAGTCACGTGACAGTACATGGTAGCTGCGTGATCATGCATGATCACGTGATCAGTGCATGATCAGCCGTGATCAGTGCATGATAGCGTGATCAGTGCATGATCAGTCACCTGATCAGTGCATGATCAGTCACCTGACGTGCATGATGCTACACGATCAGTGCATGATCAGCCACGTGATCAGTGCATGATAGCCACGTGATCAGTGCATGATCAGTCATACGTCAGTGCATGATCAGTCGTGATCAGTGCATGATCAGCCACGTGATCAGTGCATGATCACCGTGATCAGTGCATGATCATCACGTGTCAGTGCATGATCAGTACGTGATCAGTGCATGATCATTCGTGTTCAGTGCATGATCAGTCACGTGATCAGTACGGATATTGCAGAATTCATGATCAGTCACGTGATCAGTGCATGATCAGCACGTGATCAGTGCATGATCAGTCACGTGATCAGTGCGATGGCGCCGTGATCAGTGCATGATCAGTCCGTGATCAGTGCATGATCAGCCACGTGATCAGTGCATGATAGCACGTGATCAGTGCATGATCAGCCACGTGATCAGTGCATGATAGCCACGTGATCAGTGCATGATCAGTTCGTGATCAGTGCATGTTCAGTCACGTGATCAGTGCATGATAGCCACGTGATCAGTGCATGATCAGTCACGTGATAGTGTGTGATCAGCCACGTGATCAGTGCATGCTCAGTCACGTGATCAGGGCCTGCTGAGCTGCGTGATTACTGTCTGCTCATCTGCTTGACAATTGACAGCTGAGCTGTACGATTCCTGCCTGTCATCTGCTGACAATTGCCAGCTGTGCTGCATAATTCCTGCCTGCTCATCTACTTGATTATTGCCAGCTGAGCAGCATGATTATCTCAGCTGATTCCATGATTATAGCCTGCTGACTGATTTCTGCCTACTCAGCTCTTTGTTCATTGCCTCCAGAGGCATGATCAGTGTATGACACCAAACATGATCAGCACATGATCAGTCACATGATCAGTGCATGATAAGCCACGTGATCAGTGCATGATCAGTCACGTGATCAGTGCATGATCAGCGTGATCAGTGCATGATCAATTCGTGATCAGTGCATGATCCACGCAGGACTTCAGTGGTAATCATGTTGCATGATCAGCCACGTGATCAGTGCATGATCGCTACGTGATCAGTGCATGATGAGCCACGTGAGCAGTGCATGATCAGCCATGATCAGTGCATGATCAGTTGCGTGATCAGTGCATGATCAGCACGTGATCAGTGCATGATCAGCCACGTGAACAGTGCATGTTCAGCCACGTGATCAGTGCATGATAGCCACGTGATCAGTGCATGATCAGTTACGTGAGCAGTGTATGATCAGCCAAGTGATCAGTGCATGGTCAGACACGTGAACAGTGTATGTTCAGCCACGTGATAAGTGCATGATATCCAAGTGATCAGTGCATGATCAGTCACGTGATGGGTGTATGATCAGCCACGTGAACAGTGCATGCTCAGTCACGTGATCAGGGCCTGCTGAGCTGCGTGATTACTGTCTGCTCATCTGCTTGACAATTGCCAGCTGAGCTGCACGATTCCTGCCTGTCATCTGCTTGACAATTGCCAGCTGTGCTGCGTAACGCCTGCTCAGCTGCTTGATTATTGCCAGCTGAGCAGCATGATTCCTCACAGCTGAGTTCCATGATTATTGCCTGCTGACTGTTTGATTAATGCCTACTCAGCTCTTTGTTTATTGCCTCCAGAGGCACATGATCAGTGTATGATAGCAAACATGATCAGCGCATGAACAGTCACATGATCAGAGCCATTAAGTCACGTGATCACTACATGATAGTCATGTGATCAGTCCATGCTCAGTCAGGTATCAGTGCATGATCAGCCACGTGATCAGTGCGTGATCTGTCACATGATTAGTGTATGATCATCCATGTGATCAGTGCATGGGCAGTCATGTGATCAGTGCATGATATAGACGTGATCAGTGCATGATCAGTCTGTGATCAGTGCATGATAGCCGTGATCAGTGCATGATCAGTCACCTGATGGGTGTATGATCATTCACGTGACCTGTACATGGTAGCTACGTGATCATTGCATGATCAGCCACGTGATAGTGCATGATAGCACGTGATCAGTGCATGATCAGCCACGTAATCTGCATGATCATACGTGATCAGTGCATCAGCCCGCAGTGATCAGTGATCAGGGTATCGTGTGCATGACCAGCCAAGTGACCAGTGCATGATAGCCACGTGATCAGTGCATGACCAGCCACGTGATCAGTGCATGATCAGCCACGTGATCAGTGCATGATCAGTCACGTGATCAGTGCATGATCAGTCACGTGACCAGTATATGGTCAGCTACCAGTCATGATGCATGATCAGTTCACGTGAGCAGTGCATGATCAGTCACGTGACCAGTGCATCATCAGCTCATTTGATGATCATTACTGCGCAGATCACCCAAGTTATCAGTGCATGATAGCCACGTGATCAGTGCATGATAAGTCACGTGACCAGTGCATGATCAGTCGTGATCAGTGCATAATCAGCCACGTGATCAGTGCATGATTCACACGATCAGCCATGCAGTATGCGTGATCAGTGCATGATCAGTCACGTGATCAGTGTATGATCAGCCACGTGATCAGTGCATGATATCACGTGATCAGTGCATGATCAGCCGTGATCAGTGCATGAACCCACGTGATCAGTGCATGATCAGTCACGTGATCAGTGTATGATCAGCCACGTGAACAGTGCATGATCAGCCACGTGATCAGTGCCGTCAGCTACGTGATCAGTGCATGATCATGCGTGATCAGTGCATGATCAGTCACGTGATCAGTGCGTGATCAGCCACGTGATCAGTGCATGATAGCCACGTGATCAGTGCGATCAGTCCATGATCAGTGTGTAGTCAGCCACGTGATCAGTGCATGATCAGCCACGTGATCAGTGCATGATAGCCATGATCAGTGCATGATCAGTTCGTGATCAGTGCATGATCAGCACGTGATCAGTGCATGGTCAGATGCGTGAACATTGCATGATCAGCCACGTGATCAGTGCATGATAGCCATGATCAGTGCATGATCAATCACGTGATCAGTGCATGATCAGTCACGTGATCAGTGCATGATCAGCCACGTGATCAGTGCATGATCAGTCCGCGTGATCAGTGCATGATCAGCCACGTGATCAGTGCATGATGCACGTGATCAGTGCATGATCGGTGCGTGATCAGTACATGATCAGTCATGATCAGTGCATGACCAACACGTGATCAGTGCATGGCCAGCCAGTGATCAGTGCATGATGCCACGTGATCAGTGCATGATCAGTCACGTGATCAGTGCATGATCAGTCACGTGATCAGTGCATGATCAGCCACGTGATCAGTGCATGATCAGCCACGTGATCAGTGCATGATCAATTCGTGATCAGTGCATGATCAGTCGCGTGACCAGTACATGGTAGCTACGTGATCATTGCATGATCAGCCACGTGAGCAGTGCATGATAGCCGTGATCAGTGCATGATCAGCCACGTGATCAGTGCATGATCAGCCACGTGATCAGTGCATGATCAGCCACGTGATCAGTGCATGATCAGTCACGTGATCAGTGCATGATCATTCTGTGATCAGTGCATGATCAGTCACGCGTGATCAGTGCATGATCATACCGTGATCAGTGCATGATAGCCACGTGATCAGTGCATGATCAGTCACGTGATCAGTGCATGATCAGCCACGTGATCAGTGCATGATTCCATGATCAGTGCATGACCAGCCACGTGATCAGTGCATGATCAGCCACGTGATCAGTGCATGATCAGCCACGTGATCAGTGCATATGGTGATCATGATCAGTGCATTATCAGTGCCGTGATCAGTGCGATCAGTCCGTGTGATCAGTGCATCGTGATCAGTGCATGATCAGTCACGTGATCAGTGCATGATGTCCACGTGATGTGCATGATCAGTCACGTGATCGGTGTATGACCAGCCACGTGATCAGTGCATGATCAGCCACGTGATCAGTGCATGATCATCCACTGATCAGTGCATGATCAGTTGCGTGATCAGTGCATGATCAGTCGCGTGACCAGTACATGGTAGCTACGTGATCATTGCCTGATCAGCCATGAGCAGTGCATGATAGCCACGTGATCAGTGCATGATCAGTCACGTGATCAGTGCATGATCAGTCACGTGATCAGTGCATGATCAGCCACCTGATCAGTGCATGATCAATCGCGTGATCAGTGCATGATCAGCCACGTGATCAGTGCATAGTAGCTGTGATCATTGCATGACAGCCACGTGGTCAGTGCATGATAGCCGTGATCAGTGCATGATCAGCCATTGATCAGTGCATGATCAATTCGTGTCAGTGTGATCAGTCACGTGATCAGTGCATGTCAGCCACGTGATCAGTGCATGATCAGCCACGTGATCGGTGCATGATCAGTCACGTGATCAGTGTATGATCAGTCACGTGATCAGTGCATGATCAGCCACGTGATCAGTGCATGATAGCCACGTGATCAGTGCATGATCAGCCACGTGATCAGTGCATGATCAGTCACGTGATCAGTGCATGATCAGTCCGTGATCAGTGCATGATCAGCATGATCAGTGCTGAGTTCCATGATCAGTGCATGCTGACTGTGATTCGTGCATGCTAGCTCTTTGTTTAATGCCTCCAGAGAGCACATGATCAGTGCATGATAGCAGCATGATCAGCTGCATGATCAGTCCGTGATCAGTGCATGATCATTCAAGTGATCAGTACATGATAGTCACGTGATCAGTGCATGATCAGTCACGTGATCAGTGCATGATCAGCCACGTGATCAGTGCATGATCAGTCACGTGATCAGTGCATGATCAGCCACGTGATCAGTGCATGACAAACCGTGATCAGTGCATGATCAGTCACGTGACCAGTGCATGGTAGCCACGTGATCATTGCATGATCAGTTACGTGATCAGTGCATGATCAGCCCGTGATCAGTGTGATCAGCCACGTGATCAGTGCATGATCAGTCACGTGATCAGTGCATGATCAGTCCATGTGTCAGTGCATGATCATCCACGTGATCAGTGCATGTGGAGTCATGTAGTCAATGCATGATAGCCACGTGATCAGTGCACGATCAGTCCGTGATGAGTGTATGATCAGCCAAGTGATCAGTGCGAGATCAGTCACGTGATCAGTGCAGTCAGTCACATGATCAGTGCATGATCAGTCACGTGATAGGTGTGTGATCAGCCATGTGAACAGTGCATGCTCAGTCACGTGATCAGGGCCTGCTGAGCTGCGTGATTACTGTCTGCTCATCTGCTTGACAATCCAGCTGAGCTGCACGATTCCTGCCTGTCATCTCCTTGACAATTGCCACCTGTGCTGCGTAATTCCTGCCTGCTCATCTACTTGATTATTGCCAGCTGAGCAGCATGATTTCCAGAGCTGAGTTCCATGATTATAGCATGCTGACTGATTCATGCCTACTCAGCTCTTGTTCATTGCCTCCAGAGGCACATGATCAGTGTGTGATCACCAAACATGAACAGCACATGATCAGTCACATGATCAATGCATGATAAGCCAGGTGATCAGTGCATGATCATTATGTGATCAGTGCATGATCAATCATGTGACCAGTACATGATCAGCCGCGTGATCAGTGCATGATCAGCCATGGGCAGTGCATGATCAGTGCGTGATCAGTGCATGATATCAGTCGTGATACATGTGTGATCAGCCACATGATCAGTGCATGATCAGCCACGTGATCAGTGCAGGATCAGCCACGTGATCAGTGCATGATCAGCCATGATGCCGTACAGTAGCCGCATGATCAGTGCAGGATCAGCCACGTGATCAGTGCATGATCAGTCGTGATCAGTCATGATCAGTCACGTGAACAGTGCATGATCATTCGTGATCTGTGCATGATCAGTCACGTGACCAGTATATAGTATGCTTCCGTGATCATTCCATGAGCCACGTGAGCAGTGCATGATAGCCACGAGATGTGTGCATGATGAGTCACGTGAACGAGTATGATCAGCCGTGATCAGTTCATGAGATTGCGTGACCAGTGCATGATCAGCTGATAATCACGTGGCAGGTATGTGATCAGCCGCGTGAACAGTGCATGTTCAGCCACGTGATCAGTCCGTGATAGCCACGTGATCAGTGCATGATCAGTTACCTGAGCACTGTATGATCAGCCACGTGATCAGTGCATGGTCAGACACGTGAACAGTGTATGATCAGCCATGTGATCAGTGCATGATATCCAAGTGATCAGTGCATGATCATCACGTGATCAGTGTATGATCAGCCACGTGATCAGTGCATGCTCAGTCACGTGATCAGGGCCTGCTGAGCTGCGTGATTACTGTCTGCTCATCTGCTTGACATTGCCAGCTGTGCTCGTAATTCCTGCCTGCTCAGCTGCTTGATTGTGCCAGCTGAGCAGCATGATTCCTCACACCTGAGTTCATGATTTTTGCCTGCTGACTGTTTGATTCGTGCCTACTCAGCTCTTTGTTTAGTGCCTCCAGAGGCACATGATCAGTGTATGATAGCAAACATGATCAGCGCGCGATCAGTCACATGATCAGAGCCATTAGATACGTGATCACTGCATGATAGTCATGTGATCAGTCCATGCTCAATCACGGTGATCAGTGCATGATCAGCCACGTGATCAGTGCATGATCAACGAGTGATCAGTGCAGATAAGCTATGTGATCAGTTCATGATTTGTCATGATCATCTGTGCATGACCAGGCAGGTGATCAGTGTATGATCAGCCACGTGAACAGTGCATGATAGCCACGTGATCAGTGCATGATCAGTTACCTGAGCACTGTATGATCAGCCACGTGATCAGTGCATGGTCAGACACGTGAACAGTGTATGATCAGCCACGTGATCAGTGCATGATATCAAGTGATCAGTGCATGATCATCCGTGATCAGTGTATGATCAGCCACGTAGACAGTGCATGCTCAGTCACGTGATCAGGGCCTGCTGGGCTGCGTGATTACTGTCTGCTCATCTGCTTGACAATTGCCAGCTGGGCTGCACGATTCCTGCCTGTCATCTGCTTGACAATTGCCAGCTGTGCTGCTAATTCCTGCCTGCTCAGCTGCTTGATTATTGCCAGCTGAGCAGCATGATTCCTCACACCTGAGTTCCATGATTATTGCCTGCTGACTGTTTGATTCGTGCCTACTCAGCTCTTTGTTTGTGCCTCCAGAGGCACATGATCAGTGTATGATAGCAAACATGATCAGTGCATGATCAGTCACATGATCAGCGCCATTAAGTCACGTGATCACTACATGATAGTCATGTGATCAGTCCATGCTCAGTCACGGTATCAGTGCATGATCAGCCACGTGATCAGTGCATGATCAGCCACGTGATTAGTGCATGATCAGCCACGTGATCAGTTCATGGGCAGTCATGTGATCTGTGCATGATCAGGCAGGTGATCAGTGCATGATCAGTCACGTGAACAGTGCATGATAGCCACGTGATCAGTGCATGATCCGTCACCTGATGGGTGTATGATCAGTCACGTGACCGGTACATGGTCGCTACGTGATCATTGCATGATCAGCCACGTGAGTAGTGCATGATAGCCACGTGATCAGTGCATGATCCGTCACGTGATCGGTGCATGATCAGTCACTGACCAGTACATGGTAGCTCGCGTGATCATTGCAGATCAGCCACGTGAGCAGTGCATGATAGCTACGTGATCAGTGCGTGATCAGTCACGTGATCAGTGCATGATCAGTCACGTAATCAGTGCATGATCAGCCGCGTGATCAGTGCATGACCAGCAGTGATCAGTGCATGATCAGCCACGTGATCGGTGCATGATCAGTCACGTGATCAGTGCATGATCAGTCGTGATCAGTGCATGATCAGCCACGTGATCAGTGCATGATCAGCCACATGATCAGTGCATGTCAATTACGTGATCAGTGCATGATCAGTCACGTGACCAGTACATGGTAGCTACGTGATCATTGCATGATCAACCACGTGAGCCGTGCATGATAGCCACGTGATCAGTGCATGATCAGTCACGTGATCAGTGCATGATCACTCACGTTAACAGTGCATGATCATTTATGTGATCTGTGCATGATCAGTCACGTGATCAGTGCATGATCAGTCATGTGACCAGTGCATGATAGCTGCGTGATCAGTGCATGAACAGCCACGTGATCAGTGCATGATCATCACGTGATCAGTGTATGATCAGCCACGTGAACAGTGCACGGTCAGTCACGTGACCAGTATATGGTAGCTAGGTGAGCATTGCATGATCAGCCACGTGAGCCATGCATGATAGCCACGAGATCAGTGCATGATCAGTCACGTAGTCAGTGCATGATCAGCCACGTGATCGGTGCATGATAAGTCACGTGATCAGTGCATGATCAGTCATGATCAGTGCATGATCATTCGCGTGACCAGTACATGGTAGCTACGTGATCAGTGCATGAACAGCCACGTGAACAGATGCATGATGTACGTGATCAGTGCATGATCAGTCCGGTACCGATCAGCCGCGTGAACAGTGCATGGGCGTACGTGATCGGTGCATGATCAGCGTGATCAGTGCATGGTCAGTCACGTGATCAGTGCATGATCAGCCACGTGATCAGTGCATGATAGCCAGTTAATGAGTGCATGATGGCAGTGATCAGTGCATGATCAGTCCATGATCAGTGCATGATCGGCCACATGATCAGTGCATGGTTAGCCACGTGATCAGTGTATGATCACCACGTGATCAGTGCATGATCAGTCATGACCAGTGCATGATCAGCCACGTGATCGGTGCATGAGTGCCACGTGATCAGTGCATGATAAGTCACGTGACAGGTGTGTGATCAGCCACATGATCAGTGCATGTTCAGCACGTGATCAGTCCATGATAGCCACATGATCAGTGCATTATCAGTTACGTGAGCAGTGTATGATCAGCCACGTAGTCAGTGCATGGTCAGACACGTGATCAGTGCATGATCAGCCACGTGATCAGTGCATGATATCTCAGTGCATGATCATCACGTTATCAGTGTATGATCAGCCACGTGAACAGTGCATGCTCAGTCACGTGATCTGGGCCTGCTCAGCTGCGTGATTACTGTCTGCTCATCTGCTTGACAATTGCCAGCTGAGCTGCATGATTCCTGCCTGTCATCTGACAATTGCCAGCTGTGCTGCGTAATTCCTGCCTGCTCAGCTACTTGATTATTGCCAGCTGAGCAGCATGATTCCTCAGAGCTGAGTTCCATGATTATTGCCTGCTGACTGTTTGATTCGTACCTACTCAGCTCTTTGTTTATTGCCTCCAGAGGCACATGATCAGTGTATGACAGCAAACATGATCAGCGCATGATCAGTCACATAATCAGCGCCATTAAGTCACGTGATCACTACATGATAGTCATGCGATCAGTCCATGCTCAGTCACGGTATCAGTGCATGATCAGTCGTGATCAGTGCATGGTCTGTCACATGATTAGTGTATGATCATCCACGTGATCAGTGCATGGGCAGTCATGTGATCAGTGCATGATATAGACGTGATCAGTGCATGATCAGTCACGTGATCAGTGCATGATACCCACGTGATCAGTGCATGATCAGTCACCTGATGGATGTATGATCATTCACGTGACTGTACATGGTAGCTACATGATCATTGCATGATGAGCCACGTAAGTAGTGCATGATAGCCACGGGATCACTGCATGATCAGTCACGTGATCAGTGCATGATCAGTCACGTGACCAGTACATGGTAGCTGCGTGATCATGCATGATCAGCCACGTGATCAGTGTATGTCCAGCCACGTGATCAGTGCATGATCAGCCACGTGATCAGTGCATGATCCGTCACGTGATCGGTGCATGATCAGTGACGTGACAGTGTATGATACCACGTGATCAGTGCATGATCAGCCACGTGATGTGCATGATCCACGTGATCAGTGCATGATCAGTCATGTGATCAGTGCATGATCACACGTGATCAGTGCATGTCCAGCCAAGTGATCAGTGCATGATAGACACGTGATCGGTGCATGATCAGTCACGTGATCAGTGCATGATCAGTCACGTGATCAGTGCATGGTCATTCACGTGATCAGTGCATGGTCAACCACGTGATCAGTGCACGATCAATCACGTGATCAGTGCATGATCATTCACCAGCAGTACATGGTAGCTACGTGATCAGTGCATGACCAGTCACGTGAGCAGTACATGATAGCTACGTGATCAGTGCATGATCAGTCGTGTGATCAGTGCATGATCAATCCCGTGATCAGTGCATGATCAGCCACGTGATCAGTGCATGATCAGCCACGTGATCAGTGGATGATCAGTCATGTGATCAGTGCATGGTCAGTCACCTGATCAGTGTATGATCATCCACGTGATCAGTGCATGTGGAGTCATGTGACAATGCATGATATTGCCGTGATCAGTTCATGATCAGTCCCGTGATCAGTGTATGATTAGCCAAGTGATCAGTGCATGATAGCTACGTGATCAGTGCATGATCAGCACGTTATCAGTGCATGATAGCCGTGAGCAGTGCATGATCATTCGCGTGATCAGTGCATGATCAATCACGTGATCAGTGCATGATAGCCACGTGTTCAGTGCATGATTATTCACGTGATCAGTGTATGATCAGCCACGTGAACAGTGCATGCTCAGTCACGTGATAAGGGCCTGCTGAGCTGCGTGATTACTGTCTGCTCATCTGCTTGACAAATAACAGCTGAGCTGTACGATTCCTGCCTGTCATCTCCTTGACAATTGCCACCTGTGCTGCATAATTCCTGCCTGCTCATCAACTTGATTATTGCCAGCTGAGCAGCATGATTTATCAAAGCTGAGTTCCATGATTATAGCCTGCTGACTGATTTCTGCCTACTCAGCTCTTTGTTCATTGCCTCCAGATGCACATGATCAGTGTGTGACACCAAACATGATCAGCACAGGATCAGTCACATGATCAATGCATGATAAGCCAGGTGATCAGTGCATGGTCAGTCACGTGTTCAGTGCATGATCTGCCACGTGATCAGTGCATGATCAGTCAGGTGATCAGTGAATGGTCACTCACGGGACCAGTACATGGTAGCTACATGATCATTGCATGATCAGCCACGTGATCAGTGCATGATCCATTCGTGATCAGTGCATGAAGAGCCACGTGAGCAGTGCATGATCAGCCACTTGATCAGGGCATGATCAGTTCGTGATGATCAGTGCATGATCAGCCACGTAATCAGTGCATGGTCAGACACGTGATCAGTGTATGATCAGCCACGTGATCAGTGCATGATATCCAAGTGATCAGTGCATGATCAGTTCGTGATCAGTGTATGATCAGCCACGTGATCAGTGCATGGTCAGAACGTGAACAGTGTATGATCAGCCACGTGATCAGTGCATGATATCCAAGTGATCAGTGCATGATCACACGTGATCAGTGTATGATCAGCCACGTGAACAGTGCATGCTCAGTCACGTGATCAGGGCCTGCTGAGCTGCGTGATTACTGTCTGCTCATCTGCTTGACAATTGCCAGCTGAGCTGCACGATTCCTGCCTGTCATCTGCTTGACAATTGCCAGCTGTGCTGCGTAATTCCTGCCTGCTCAGCTGCTTGATTATTGCCAGCTGAGCAGCATGATTCCTCACAGCTGAGTTCCATGATTATTGCCTGCTGACTGTTTGATTGTGCCTACTCAGCTCTTTGTTTATTGCCTCCAGAGGCACATGATCAGTGTATGATAGCAAACATGATCAGCATGATCAGTCACATGATCAGCGCCATTAAGTCACGTGATCACTACATGATAGTCATGTGATCAGTCCATGCTCAGTCACGGTATCAGTGCATGATCAGCCACGTGATCAGTGCATGATCTGTCACGATTAGTGTATGATCATCCACGTGATCAGTGCATGAAGTCATGTGATCAGTGCATGATTAGACATGATCAGTGCATGATCAGTCTCATGATCAGTGCATGATAGCCACGTGATCAGTGCATGATCAGTCACCTGATGGGTGAATGATCATTCACGTGACCAGTACATGGTAGCTACATGATCATTGCATGATCAGCCACGTGATCAGTGCATGATAGCCACGTGATCAGTGCATGATCAGCCGTGATCAGTGCATGATCAGCCACGTGATCAGTGCATGATCAGCCACGTGATCAGTGCATGATCAATACGTGATCAGTGCATGATCAGTCACGTGATCAGTGCATGATGTGCGTGATCAGTGCATGATCAGCCACGTGATCAGTGCATGATAGCCACGTGATCAGTGCATGATCAGTCACGTGATCAGTGCATGATCAGTCACGTGATCAGTGCATGATCAGCCACGTGATCAGTGCATGATCAGCCACGTGATCAGTGCATGATCAGTCACGTGATCAGTGCATGATAGCTACGTGATCATTGCATGATCAGCCACGTGATCAGTGCATGATAGCCACGTGATCAGTGCATGATCAGTCACGTGATCAGTGCATGATCAGTCACGTGATCAGTGCATGATCAGCCACGTGATCAGTGCATGATCAGCCACGTGATCAGTGCATGATAGCCACGTGATCAGTGCATGATCAGTCACGTGATCGTGTGTGATCAGCCACGTGATCAGTGCATGATAGCCACGTGATCAGTGCATGATCAGCCACGTGATCAGTGCATGATCAGCCACGTGATCAGTGCATGATCAGTCACGTGATCAGTGCATGATCAGCCACGTGATCAGTGCATGATCAGTCACGTGATCAGTGCATGATAGCCACGTGATCAGTGCATGATCAGCCACGTGATCAGTGCATGATCAGTCACGTGATCAGTGCATGATCAGCCACGTGATCAGTGCATGATAGCCACGTGATCAGTGCATGATCAGTCACGTGACAGTGCATGATCAGCCACGTGATCAGTGCATGATCAGCCACGTGATCAGTGCATGATAGCCACGTGATCAGTGCATGATCAGTTACGTGATCAGTGCATGATCAGCCACGTGATCAGTGCATGATCAGCCACGTGATCAGTGCATGATCAGCCACGTGATCAGTGCATGATATCCACGTGATCAGTGCATGATCAGTCACGTGATCAGTGCATGATCAGTCACGTGATCAGTGCATGATCAGCCACGTGATCAGTGCATGATCAGTCACGTGATCAGTGCATGATAGCCACGTGATCAGTGCATGATAGCCACGTGATCAGTGCATGATCAGTCACGTGATCAGTGCATGATCAGCCACGTGATCAGTGCATGATCAGCACGTGATCAGTATGATCAGCCACGTGATCAGTGCATGATAGCCACGTGATCAGTGCATGATCAGTCACGTGATCAGTGCATGATCAGTCACGTGATCAGTGCATGATCAGCCACGTGATCAGTGCATGATCAGCCACGTGATCAGTGCATGATCAATTACGTGATCAGTGCATGATCAGTCACGTGATCAGTACATGATAGCTACGTGATCAGTGCATGATCAGCCACGTGATCAGTGCATGATAGCCACGTGATCAGTGCATGATCAGCCACGTGATCAGTGCATGATCAGCCACGTGATCAGTGCATGATCAGCCACGTGATCAGTGCATGATCAGTCACGTGATCAGTGCATGATAGCTACGTGATCAGTGCATGATCAGCCACGTGATCAGTGCATGATAGCCACGTGATCAGTGCATGATCAGTCACGTGATCAGTGCATGATCAGTCACGTGATCAGTGCATGATCAGCCACGTGATCAGTGCATGATCAGTCACGTGATCAGTGCATGATCAGCCACGTGATCAGTGCATGATAGCCACGTGATCAGTGCATGATCAGCACGTGATCAGTGCATGATCAGTCATGTGTCAGTGCATGATAGCCCGTGATCAGTGCATGATCAGTCACGTGATCAGTGCATGATCAGCCACGTGATCAGTGCATGATAGCCACGTGATCAGTGCATGATCAGTCACGTGATCAGTGCATGATCAGCCACGTGATCAGTGCATGATCAGTCACGTGATCAGTGCATGATCAGCCACGTGATCAGTGCATGATCAGCCACGTGATCAGTGCATGATCAGTCACGTGATCAGTGCATGATCAGTTACGTGATCAGTGCATGATCAGTCACGTGATCATATGGTAGCTACGTGATCATTGCATGATCAGCCACGTGATCAGTGCATGATAGCCACGTGATCAGTGCATGATCAGTCACGTGATCAGTGCATGATCAGTCACGTGATCAGTGCATGATCAGTCACTGATCAGTGCATGATCAGTCACGTGATCAGTGCATGATCAGTCACGTGATCAGTGCATGATAGCTACGTGATCAGTGCATGACAGCCACGTGATCAGTGCATGATCAGCCACGTGATCAGTGCATGATCAGCCACGTGATCAGTGCATGATCAGTTACGTGATCAGTGCATGATCAGTCACGTGATCAGTGCATGATAGCCACGTGATCAGTGCATGATCAGCCGTGATCAGTGCATGATCAGTCACGTGATCAGTGCATGATCAGTCACGTGATCAGTGCATGATCAGCCACGTGATCAGTGCATGATAGCCACGTGATCAGTGCATGATCAGCCACGTGATCAGTGCATGATCAGCCACGTGATCAGTGCATGATCAGTCACGTGATCAGTGCATGATCAGCCACGTGATCAGTGCATGAGTTCCATGATTATTGCATGCTGACTGTTCAGTGCATACTCAGCTCTTTGATCATTGCCTCCAGAGGCACATGATCAGTGCATGATAGCAACATGATCAGTGCATGATCAGTCACATGATCAGTGCATGAAGTCACGTGATCAGCATGATAGTCATGTGATCAGTGCATGATCAGTCACGTGATCAGTGCATGATCAGCCACGTGATCAGTGCATGATCAGTCACGTGATCAGTGCATGATCAGCCACGTGATCAGTGCATGATCAGTCACGTGATCAGTGCATGATCAGCCACGTGATCAGTGCATGATAGCCACGTGATCAGTGCATGATCAGTCACGTGATCAGTGCATGATCAGTCCGTGATCAGTGCATGATCAGCCACGTGATCAGTGCATGATCAGTCCATGATCAGTGCATGATCAGTCACGTGATCAGTGCATGATCAGCCACGTGATCAGTGCATGTCAGTCACGTGTCAGTGCATGATAGCCCGTGATCAGTGCATGATCAGTCCGTGATCAGTGCATGATCAGCCACGTGATCAGTGCATGATCAGCCACGTGATCAGTGCATGATCAGTCACGTGATCAGTGCATGATCAGTCACGTGATCAGTGTGTGATCAGCCACGTGAACAGTGCATGCTCAGTCACGTGATCAGGGCCTGCTGAGCTGCGTGATTACTGTCTGCTCATCTGCTTGACAATTGCCAGCTGAGCTGCACGATTCCTGCCTGTCATCTGCTTGACAATTGCCAGCTGTGCTGCGTAATTCCTGCCTGCTCAGCTGCTTGATTATTGCCAGCTGAGCAGCATGATTCCTCACAGCTGAGTTCCATGATTATTGCCTGCTGACTGATTCGTGCCTACTCAGCTCTTTGTTCATTGCCTCCAGAGGCACATGATCAGTGTATGATAGCAAACATGATCAGCACATGATCAGTCACATGATCAGTGCATGATAAGCCACGTGATCAGTGCATGATCAGTCATGTGATCAGTGCATGATCAGTCACGTGATCAGTACATGGTAGCCACGTGATCAGTGCATGATCAGCCACGTGATCAGTGCATGATAGCCACGTGATCAGTGCATGATCAGTCACGTGATCAGTGCATGATCAGTCACGTGATCAGTGCATGATCAGTCACGTGATCAGTGCATGATCAGTCACGTGATCAGTGCATGATCAGTCCGTGATCAGTGCATGATCAGTCACGTGATCAGTGCATGGTAGCTACGTGATCAGTGCATGATCAGCCACGTGATCAGTGCATGATAGCCACGTGATCAGTGCATGATCATCCACGTGATCAGTGCATGATCAGCCACGTGATCAGTGCATGATCAGTCACGTGATCAGTGCATGATCAGTCACTGATCAGTGTGTGATCAGCCACGTGATCAGTGCATGATCAGCCACGTGATCAGTGCATGATCAGTTACGTGATCAGTGCATGATCAGTCACGTGATCAGTACATGATAGCTACGTGATCAGTGCATGATCAGCCACGTGATCAGTGCATGATAGCCACGTGATCAGTGCATGATCAGTCACGTGATCAGTGCATGATCAGCCACGTGATCAGTGCATGATCATCCACGTGATCAGTGCATGATCAGCCACGTGATCAGTGCATGATAGCCACGTGATCAGTGCATGATCAGTCACGTGATCAGTACATGATAGCTACGTGATCAGTGCATGATCAGCCACGTGATCAGTGCATGATAGCCACGTGATCAGTGCATGATCAGTCACGTGATCAGTGCATGATCAGTCACGTGATCAGTGCATGATCAGCCACGTGATCAGTGCATGATCAGCCACGTGATCAGTGCATGATAGCCACGTGATCAGTGCATGATCAGTCACGTGATCAGTGCATGATCAGTCACGTGATCAGTGCATGATCAGCCACGTGATCAGTGCATGATCAGCCACGTGATCAGTGCATGATCAGTTACGTGATCAGTGCATGATCAGTCACGTGACCAGTGCATGGTAGCTACGTGATCAGTGCATGATCAGCCACGTGATCAGTGCATGATAGCCACGTGATCAGTGCATGATCAGTCACGTGATCAGTGCATGATCAGTCACGTGATCAGTGCATGATCAGTCACGTGATCAGTGCATGATCAGTCACGTGATCAGTGCATGATCAGTCACGTGACCAGTGCATGATAGCTACATGATCAGTGCATGATCAGCCACGTGATCAGTGCATGATAGCCACGTGATCAGTGCATGATCAGTCAGTGATCAGTGCATGAGTCAGCCACGTGATCAGTGCATGATAGCCACGTGATCAGTGCATGATCAGTCACGTGATCAGTGCATGATCAGCCACGTGATCAGTGCATGATCAGTCACGTGATCAGTGCATGATAGACGTGATCAGTGCATGATCAGTCACGTGATCAGTGCATGATCAGTCACGTGATCAGTGCATGATCAGCCACGTGATCAGTGCATGATAGCCACGTGATCAGTGCATGATCAGCCACGTGATCAGTGCATGATCAGTCACGTGATCAGTGCATGATCATCCACGTGATCAGTGCATGATCAGTCACGTGATCAGTGCATGATAGCCGTGATCAGTGCATGATCAGTCCAGTGATCAGTGCATGATCAGCCACGTGATCAGTGCATGATAGCCACGTGATCAGTGCATGATCAGTCACGTGATCAGTGCATGATCAGCCACGTGATCAGTGCATGATAGCCACGTGATCAGTGCATGATCAGCCACGTGATCAGTGCATGATCAGCCACGTGATCAGTGCATGATAGCCACGTGATCAGTGCATGATCAGTTCACGTGATCAGTGCATGATCAGCCACGTGATCAGTGCATGGTCAGACACGTGATCAGTGTATGATCAGCCACGTGATCAGTGCATGATATCCAAGTGATCAGTGCATGATCATCACGTGATCAGTGTATGATCAGCCACGTGAACAGTGCATGCTCAGTCACGTGATCAGGGCCTGCTGAGCTGCGTGATTACTGTCTGCTCATCTGCTTGACAATTGCCAGCTGAGCTGCATGATTCCTGCCTGTCATCTGCTTGACAATTGCCAGCTGTGCTGCGTAATTCCTGCCTGCTCAGCTGCTTGATTATTGCCAGCTGAGCAGCATGATTCCTCACACCTGAGTTCCATGATTATTGCCTGCTGACTGTTTGATTCGTGCCTACTCAGCTCTTTGTTTATTGCCTCCAGAGGCACATGATCAGTGTATGATAGCAAACATGATCAGCGCATGATCAGTCACATGATCAGCGCCATTAAGTCACGTGATCACTACATGATAGTCATGTGATCAGTCCATGCTCAGTCACGGTATCAGTGCATGATCAGCCACGTGATCAGTGCATGATAGCTATGTGATCAGTGCATGATCAGTCACGTGATCAGTGCATGATCAGGCACGTGATCAGTGCATGATCAGCCACGTGATCAGTGCATGATCAGTCACCTGATGGGTGTATGATCAGTCACGTGACCAGTACATGGTAGCTACATGATCATTGCATGATCAGCCACGTGAGTAGTGCATGATAGCCACGTGATCAGTGCATGATCAGTCACGTGATCAGTGCATGATCAGTCATGTGATCAGTGCATGATCAGGCACGTGATCAGTGCATGATCAGCCACGTGATCAGTGCATGATAGCCACGTGATCAGTGCATGATCAGTCACGTGATCAGTGCATGATCAGTCACGTGATCAGTGCATGATCAGCCACGTGATCAGTGCATGATCAGTCACGTGATCAGTGCATGATCAGTCACGTGATCAGTGCATGATCAGCACGTGATCAGTGCATGATCAGCCACGTGATCAGTGCATGATAGCCACGTGATCAGTGCATGATCAGTCACGTGATCAGTGCATGATCAGTCACGTGATCAGTGCATGATCAGTCACGTGATCAGTGCATGATCAATTACGTGATCAGTGCATGATCAGTCACGTGATCAGTGCATGGTAGCTACGTGATCAGTGCATGATCAGCCACGTGATCAGTGCATGATAGCCACGTGATCAGTGCATGATCAGTCACGTGATCAGTGCATGATCATCCGCGTGATCAGTGCATGATCAGTCACGTGATCAGTGCATGATATAGACGTGATCAGTGCATGATCAGTCACGTGATCAGTGCATGATCAGCCGTGATCAGTGCATGATCAGCCACGTGATCAGTGCATGATAGCCACGTGATCAGTGCATGATCAGTCACGTGATCAGTGCATGATCAGCCACGTGATCAGTGCATGATAGCCACGTGATCAGTGCATGATCAGTCACGTGATCAGTGCATGATCGATCACGTGATCAGTGCATGATCAGCCACGTGATCAGTGCATGATCAGCATTGATCAGTGCATGATCAGTCACGTGATCAGTGCATGATCAGTCACGTGATCAGTGCATGATCAGTCACGTGATCAGTGCATGATCAGCCACGTGATCAGTGCATGATAGCCACGTGATCAGTGCATGATCAGTCACGTGATCAGTGCATGATCAGCCACGTGATCAGTGCATGATCAGCCACGTGATCAGTGCATGATCAGCCACGTGATCAGTGCATGATCAGCCACGTGATCAGTGCATGATCAGTCACGTGATCAGTGCATGATCAGTCACGTGATCAGTGCATGATCATCCACGTGATCAGTGCATGATCAGTCATGTGATCAGTGCATGATAGCAGCCGTGATCAGTGCATGATCAGTCCGTGATCAGTGCATGATCAGCCACGTGATCAGTGCATGATAGCCACGTGATCAGTGCATGATCAGCCACGTGATCAGTGCATGATCAGCCACGTGATCAGTGCATGACAATCGTGATCAGTGCATGATCAGTCACGTGATCAGTGCATGATAGCCACGTGATCAGTGCATGATCATTCACGTGATCAGTGTGTGATCAGCCACGTGAACAGTGCATGCTCAGTCACGTGATCAGGCCTGCTGAGCTGCGTGATTACTGTCTGCTCATCTGTTGACAATTGCCAGCTGAGCTGCACGATTCCTGCCTGTCATCTGCTTGACAATTGCCACCTGTGCTGCATAATTCCTGCCTGCTCATCTACTTGATTATTGCCAGCTGAGCAGCATGATTTCTCACAGCTGAGTTCCATGATTATATCCTGCTGACTGATTCCTGCCTACTCAGCTCATTGTTCATTGCCTCCAGATGCACATGATCAGTGTATGACACCAAACATGATCAGCACATGATCAGTCACATGATCAGTGCATGATAAGCCACGTGATCAGTGCATGATCAGTCACGTGATCAGTGCATGATCAGTCACGTGATCAGTGCATGATAGCTGCGTGATCAGTGCATGATCAGCCACGTGATCAGTGCATGATAGCCACGTGATCAGTGCATGATCAGTCACGTGATCAGTGCATGATCAGTCACGTGATCAGTGCATGATCAGCCACGTGATCAGTGCATGATCAGCCACGTGATCAGTGCATGATCAGTCACGTGACAGTGCATGGTAGCTACGTGATCAGTGCATGATCAGCCACGTGATCAGTGCATGATCAGCCACGTGATCATGTATGATCAGCCACGTGATCAGTGCATGATATCCACGTGATCAGTGCATGATCAATCACGTGATCAGTGTATGATCAGCCACGTGAACAGTGCATGCTCAGTCACGTGATCAGGGCCTGCTGAGCTGCGTGATTACTGTCTGCTCATCTGCTTGACAATTGCCAGCTGAGCTGCATGATTCCTGCCTGTCATCTGCTTGACAATTGCCAGCTGTGTGTAATTCCTGCCTGCTCAGCTGCTTGATTATTGCCAGCTGAGCAGCATGATTCCTCACAGCTGAGTTCCATGATTATTGCCTGCTGACTGTTTGATTCGTGCCTACTCAGCTCTTTGTTTATTGCCTCCAGAGGCACATGATCAGTGTATGATAGCAAACATGATCAGTGCATGATCAGTCACATGATCAGTGCCATTAAGTCACGTGATCACTGCATGATAGTCATGTGATCAGTGCATGCTCAGTCACGGTATCAGTGCATGATCAGCCACGTGATCAGTGCATGATCAGCCACGTGATCAGTGCATGATCAGCCACGTGATCAGTGCATGATTCACGTGATCAGTGCATGATCAGTCACGTGATCAGTGCATGATCAGCTCAGTGATCAGTGCATGATCAGCCACGTGATCAGTGCATGATAGCCACGTGATCAGTGCATGATCAGTCACCTGATGGATGTATGATCAGTCACGTGACCAGTACATGGTAGCTACATGATCATTGCATGATCAGCCACGTGATCAGTGCATGATAGCCACGTGATCAGTGCATGATCAGTCACGTGATGATCAGTGCATGATCAGTCATGTGATCAGTGCATGATCAGGCACGTGATCAGTGCATGATCAGCCACGTGATCAGTGCATGATAGCCACGTGATCAGTGCATGATCAGTCACGTGATCAGTGCATGATCAGTCACGTGATCAGTGCATGATCAGCCACGTGATCAGTGCATGATCAGTACGTGATCAGTGCATGATCAGTCACGTGATCAGTGCATGATAGCTGCGTGATCAGTGCATGATCAGCCACGTGATCAGTGCATGATAGCCACGTGATCAGTGCATGATCAGTCACGTGATCAGTGCATGATCAGTCCACGTGATCAGTGCATGATCAGCCACGTGATCAGTGCATGATCAGTCACGTGATCAGTGTAGTAGCTGCTGATCAGTGCATGATCAGCCACGTGATCAGTGCATGATAGCCACGTGATCAGTGCATGATCAGCCACGTGATCAGTGCATGATCAGTCACGTGATCAGTGCATGATCAGTCACGTGATCAGTGCATGATAGCCACGTGATCAGTGCATGATCAGCCACGTGATCAGTGCATGATAGCCACGTGATCAGTGCATGATAGCACGTGATCAGTGCATGATCAGTCACGTGATCAGTGCATGATCAGCCACGTGATCAGTGCATGATCATCCACGTGATCAGTGCATGATAGCCACGTGATCAGTGCATGATAGCCGTGATCAGTGCATGATCAGTCACGTGATCAGTGCATGATCAGCCACGTGATCAGTGCATGATCAGTTACGTGATCAGTGCATGATCAGTCACGTGACCAGTACATGGTAGCTACGTGATCATTGCATGATCAGCCGTGATCAGTGCATGATCAGTACGTGATCAGTGCATGATCAGCCACGTGATCAGTGCATGATCAGCCCGTGATCAGTGCATGATCAGTCACGTGATCAGTGCATGATCAGCCACGTGATCAGTGCATGATCAGCCACGTGATCAGTGCATGATCAGCCACGTGATCAGTGCATGATAGCCACGTGATCAGTGCATGATCAGTCACGTGATCAGTGCATGATCAGCCACGTGATCAGTGCATGATCAGCACGTGATCAGTGCATGATCAGCCACGTGATCAGTGCATGATATCCACGTGATCAGTGCATGATCAATCACGTGATCAGTGTATGATCAGCCACGTGAACAGTGCATGCTCAGTCACGTGATCAGGGCCTGCTGAGCTGCGTGATTACTGTCTGCTCATCTGCTTGACAATTGCCAGCTGAGCTGCACGATTCCTGCCTGTCATCTGCTTGACAATTGCCAGCTGTGCTGCGTAATTCCTGCCTGCTCAGCTGCTTGATTATTGCCAGCTGAGCAGCATGATTCCTCACAGCTGAGTTCCATGATTATTGCCTGCTGACTGTTTGATTCGTGCCTACTCAGCTCTTTGTTTATTGCCTCCAGAGGCACATGATCAGTGTATGATAGCAAACATGATCAGCGCATGATCAGTCACATGATCAGCGCCATTAAGTCACGTGATCACTACATGATAGTCATGTGATCAGTCCATGCTCAGTCACGGTATCAGTGCATGATCAGCCACGTGATCAGTGCATGATCTGTCACGTGATCAGTGTATGATCATCCACGTGATCAGTGCATGGGCAGTCATGTGATCAGTGCATGATAGACATGATCAGTGCATGATCAGTCACGTGATCAGTGCATGATAGCCACGTGATCAGTGCATGATCAGTCACCTGATGGGTGTATGATCATTCACGTGACCAGTACATGGTAGCTACATGATCAGTGCATGATCAGCCACGTGATCAGTGCATGATAGCCACGTGATCAGTGCATGATCAGTCACGTGATCAGTGCATGATCAGCCACGTGATCAGTGCATGATCAGCCACGTGATCAGTGCATGATCAGCCACGTGATCAGTGCATGATCAGTCACGTGATCAGTGCATGATCAGCACGTGATCAGTGCATGATCAGCCACGTGATCAGTGCATGATAGCCACGTGATCAGTGCATGATCAGTCACGTGATCAGTGCATGATCAGTCACGTGATCAGTGCATGATCAGCCACGTGATCAGTGCATGATCAATTACGTGATCAGTGCATGATCAGTCACGTGATCAGTGCATGATAGCTACGTGATCAGTGCATGATCAGCCACGTGATCAGTGCATGATAGCCACGTGATCAGTGCATGATCAGTCACGTGATCAGTGCATGATCAGTCACGTGATCAGTGCATGATCAGCCACGTGATCAGTGCATGATCAGCCACGTGATCAGTGCATGATAGCCACGTGATCAGTGCATGATCAGTCACGTGATCGTGTGCATGATCAGCCACGTGATCAGTGCATGATAGCCACGTGATCAGTGCATGATCAGCCACGTGATCAGTGCATGATCAGCCACGTGATCAGTGCATGATCAGCGTGATCAGTGCATGATCAGTCACGTGTCAGTGCATGATAGCGCGTGATCAGTGCATGATCAGTCACGTGATCAGTGCATGATCAGCCACGTGATCAGTGCATGATAGCCACGTGATCAGTGCATGATCAGTCACGTGATCAGTGCATGATCAGCCACGTGATCAGTGCATGATCAGTCACGTGATCAGTGCATGATCAGTCACGTGACCAGTGCATGATAGCTACGTGATCATTGCATGATCAGCCACGTGATCAGTGCATGATAGCCACGTGATCAGTGCATGATCAGTCACGTGATCAGTGCATGATCAGTCACGTGATCAGTGCATGATCAGTCACGTGATCAGTGCATGATCAGTACGTGATCAGTGCATGATCAGTCACGTGATCAGTGCATGATAGCCACGTGATCAGTGCATGACAGCCACGTGATCAGTGCATGATCAGCCACGTGATCAGTGCATGATCAGCCACGTGATCAGTGCATGATCAGTCACGTGATCAGTGCATGATCAGTCACGTGATCAGTGCATGATAGCCACGTGATCAGTGCATGATCAGCCGTGATCAGTGCATGATCAGTCACGTGATCAGTGCATGATCAGTCACGTGATCAGTGCATGATCAGCACGTGATCAGTGCATGATCAGCCACGTGATCAGTGCATGATCAGCCACGTGATCAGTGCATGATCAGTCACGTGATCAGTGCATGATCAGTCACGTGATCAGTGCATGATCAGCCACGTGATCAGTGCATGATCAGCCACGTGATCAGTGCATGATCAGCCACGTGATCAGTGCATGAGTTCCATGATCATTGCCTGCTGACTGTTTGATTCGTGCCTACTCAGCTCTTTGTTTATTGCCTCCAGAGGCACATGATCAGTGTATGATAGCAAACATGATCAGTGCATGATCAGTCACATGATCAGTGCCATTAAGTCACGTGATCAGTGCATGATAGTCATGTGATCAGTGCATGATCAGTCACGTGATCAGTGCATGATCAGCCACGTGATCAGTGCATGATCAGTCACGTGATCAGTGCATGATCAGCCACGTGATCAGTGCATGAAGTCACGTGATCAGTGCATGATCAGCCACGTGATCAGTGCATGATCAGTCACGTGATCAGTGCATGATCAGCCACGTGATCAGTGCATGATCAGCCACGTGATCAGTGCATGATAGCCACGTGATCAGTGCATGATCAGCCACGTGATCAGTGCATGATCAGTCACGTGATCAGTGCATGATCAGCCACGTGATCAGTGCATGATCAGTCACGTGATCAGTGCATGATAGCCACGTGATCAGTGCATGATCAGCCACGTGATCAGTGCATGATCAGTCACGTGATCAGTGCATGATCAGCCACGTGATCAGTGCATGATAGCCACGTGATCAGTGCATGATCAGTCACGTGATCAGTGCATGATCAGCCACGTGATCAGTGCATGATCACCACGTGATCAGTGCATGATAGCCACGTGATCAGTGCATGATCAGTTACGTGATCAGTGCATGATCAGCCACGTGATCAGTGCATGATCAGCACGTGATCAGTGCATGATCAGCCACGTGATCAGTGCATGATATCCACGTGATCAGTGCATGTCAGTCACGTGATCAGTGCATGATCAGTCACGTGATCAGTGCATGATCAGCCACGTGATCAGTGCATGATCAGTCACGTGATCAGTGCATGATAGCCACGTGATCAGTGCATGATCAGCCACGTGATCAGTGCATGATCAGTCACGTGATCAGTGCATGATCAGCCACGTGATCAGTGCATGATCAGCACGTGATCAGTATGATCAGCCACGTGATCAGTGCATGATAGCCACGTGATCAGTGCATGATCAGTCACGTGATCAGTGCATGATCAGTCACGTGATCAGTGCATGATCAGCCACGTGATCAGTGCATGATCAGCCACGTGATCAGTGCATGATCAGTCACGTGATCAGTGCATGATCAGTCACGTGATCAGTGCATGATAGCTACGTGATCAGTGCATGATCAGCCACGTGATCAGTGCATGATAGCCATGATCAGTGCATGATCAGCCACGTGATCAGTGCATGATCAGTCACGTGATCAGTGCATGATCAGCCACGTGATCAGTGCATGATCAGCCACGTGATCAGTGCATGATCAGTCACGTGATCAGTGCATGATAGCCACGTGATCAGTGCATGATCAGCCACGTGATCAGTGCATGATAGCCACGTGATCAGTGCATGATCAGCCACGTGATCAGTGCATGATCAGTCACGTGATCAGTGCATGATCAGCCACGTGATCAGTGCATGATCAGCCACGTGATCAGTGCATGATCAGCCACGTGATCAGTGCATGATAGCCACGTGATCAGTGCATGATCAGCACGTGATCAGTGCATGATCAGTCATGTGATCAGTGCATGATAGCATGATCAGTGCATGATCAGTCCCGTGATCAGTGCATGATCAGCCACGTGATCAGTGCATGATAGCCACGTGATCAGTGCATGATCAGTCACGTGATCAGTGCATGATCAGCCACGTGATCAGTGCATGATCAGTCACGTGATCAGTGCATGATAGCCACGTGATCAGTGCATGATCAGCCACGTGATCAGTGCATGATCAGTCACGTGATCAGTGCATGATCAGTTACGTGATCAGTGCATGATCAGTCACGTGACCAGTATATGGTAGCTACGTCATTGCATGATCAGCCACGTGATCAGTGCATGATAGCCACGTGATCAGTGCATGATCAGTCACGTGATCAGTGCATGATCAGTCACGTGATCAGTGCATGATCAGTCACGTGATCAGTGCATGATCAGTCACGTGATCAGTGCATGATCAGTCACGTGATCAGTGCATGATAGCCACGTGATCAGTGCATGATCAGCCACGTGATCAGTGCATGGCCACGTGATCAGTGCATGATCAGCCACGTGATCAGTGCATGATCAGTCACGTGATCAGTGCATGATCAGTCACGTGATCAGTGCATGATAGCCACGTGATCAGTGCATGATCAGCCACGTGATCAGTGCATGATCAGCCACGTGATCAGTGCATGATCAGTCACGTGATCAGTGCATGATCAGCCACGTGATCAGTGCATGATAGCCACGTGATCAGTGCATGATCAGCCACGTGATCAGTGCATGATCAGTGTGATCAGTGCATGATCAGTCACGTGATCAGTGCATGATCAGCCACGTGATCAGTGCATGAGTCATGATCAGTGCCTGATGACTGTTTGATCAGTACACCATCAGCTCATGATTATTGCCTCCAGAGGCACATGATCAGTGCATGATAGCCACATGATCAGTGCATGATCAGTCACATGATCAGTGCATGAAGTCACGTGATCAGTACATGATCAGCCACGTGATCAGTGCATGATCAGTCACGTGATCAGTGCATGATCAGTCACGTGATCAGTGCATGATCAGTCACGTGATCAGTGCATGATCAGTCACGTGATCGTGTCATGATCAGTCACGTGATCAGTGCATGATCAATGATGATCAGTGCATGATAGCCACGTGATCAGTGCATGATCAGTCACGTGATCAGTGCATGATCAGCCACGTGATCAGTGCATGATCAGCCACGTGATCAGTGCATGATCATCCGTGATCAGTGCATGATCAGTCCACGTGATCAGTGCATGATCAGCACGTGATCAGTGCGATCAGGTCATGTAGTCAGTGCATGATAGCCCGTGATCAGTGCATGATCAGTTACGTGATCAGTGTATGATCAGCCACGTGATCAGTGCATGATAGCCACGTGATCAGTGCATGATCAGCCACGTGATCAGTGCATGATCAGTCACGTGATCAGTGTATGATCAGCCACGTGAACAGTGCATGCTCAGTCACGTGATCAGGGCCTGCTGAGCTGCGTGATTACTGTCTGCTCATCTGCTTGACAATTGCCAGCTGAGCTGCACGATTCCTGCCTGTCATCTGCTTGACAATTGCCAGCTGTGCTGCGTAATTCCTGCCTGCTCAGCTGCTTGATTATTGCCAGCTGAGCAGCATGATTCCTCACACCTGAGTTCCATGTTATTGCCTGCTGACTGATTCGTGCCTACTCAGCTCTTTGTCCATTGCCTCCAGAGGCACATGATCAGTGTGTGATACCAAACATGATCAGCGCATGATCAGTCACATGATCAATGCATGATTGACCAGGTGATCAGTGCATGATCAGTTATGTGATCAGTACCATGTCAGTCATGTGACATACATGCAGTAGCTTCACGTGATCAGTGCATGATCAGCCACGGGATTAGTGCATGATAGCCACGTGATCAGTGCATGACAGCGTGATCAGTGCATGATCAGTCACGTGATCAGTGCATGATCAGTCACGTGATCAGTGCATGATAGCCACGTGATCAGTGCATGATCAGTTGCCTGATCAGGTCTGTGATCAGTCCATGACCAGTGCATGGTAGCTACGTGATCATTGCATGATCAGCCCGTGATGTGATCATGCATGATAGCCACGTGATCAGTGCATGATATCCACGTGATCAGTGCATGATAGCCACGTGATCACTGCATGATCAGTCACGTGATCAGTGCATGATCAGTCACGTGATCAGTGCATGATCAGCCACGTGATCAGTGCATGATCAGCCACGTGATCAGTGCATGATCAAACCGTGATCAGTGCATGATCAGTCACGTGACCAGTGCATGGTAGCTACGTGATCAGTGCATGATCAGCCACGTGATCAGTGCATGATAGTCACGTGATCAGTGCATGATCAGTCACGTGATCAGTGTGTGATCAGCCACGTGATCAGTGCATGATGTCACGTGATCAGTGCATGATAACCACGTGATCAGTGCATGATCAGCCACGTGATCAGTGCATGATCAGTGCACTGATGATCATGTAGTCAGTCGTGACCAGTGCATGATCAGCCACATGATCAGTGCATGATCAGCCACGTGATCAGTGCATAGCCACGTGATCAGTGCATGATGATCCGTTTGTGGCTCAGTGCATGATCAGTCACGTGATCAGTGCACATCAACCAGGCAAGTGATCAGTGTATGATCAGCCACGTAGTCAGTACGGCATGATAGCCACGTGATCAGTGCATGATCATCCATGTTCAGTGCATGATCAGTCACGTGATCAGTGCATGATCAGCCACGTGATCAGTGCATGATCAATCGTGATCAGTGCATGATCAGTCACGTGACAAGTGCATGGTATCTGAGTGATCAGTGCATGATCAGCCACGTGATCAGTGCATGTAGCCACGTGATCAGTGCATGATCAGTCACGTGATCAGTGCATGATCAGTCACGTGATCAGTGCATGATCAGCCACGTGATCAGTGCATGATCAGCCACGTGATCAGTGCATGATCAGTCACGTGACTAGTATATGGTGGCTGCACCATCATTGCATGATCAGCCACGTGATCAGTGCATGATAGCCACGTGATCAGTGCATGATCAGTTCAGGATCAAAGTATGATCAGTCACTGATCAGTCATGATAGCCACGTGATCAGTGCATGATCAGCCACGTGATCAGTGCATGATCATCCACGTGATCAGTGCATGATCAGTCAGTCAGTCCATGATATAGCCAGTGATCAGTGCATGATCAGTCACGTGATCAGTGCATGATCCTTACGTGATCAGTGCATGATCAGCCACGTGATCAGTGCATTAGCACGTGATCAGTGCATGATCAGCCACATGATCAGTGCATGATCAGTCACGTGATCAGTGCATGATCAGCCACGTGATCAGTGCATGATCAACACGTGTCAGTGCATGATGGCGGTGATCAGTGCATGTCGGTCAAATGGTGCATGATCAGCCACGTGATCAGTGCATGATAGCCACGTGATCAGTGCATGATCAGTGCATGATCAGTTATGATCAGCCACGTGATCAGTGCATGATATACGTCATGGTGCATGAATTCGTGATCAGTGCATGTTCACCACGTGATCAGTGCATGATAGCCGTGATCAGTGCATGATCAGTTCACGTGATCAGTGCATGATCAGCCACGTGATCAGTGCATGGTCAGACACGTGAACAGTGTATGATCAGCCACGTGATCAGTGCATGATATCCACGTGATCAGTGCATGATCATCACGTGATCAGTGTATGATCAGCCACGTGAACAGTGCATGCTCAGTCACGTGATCAGGGCCTGCTGAGCTGCGTGATTCCTGTCTGCTCATCTGCTTGACAATTGCCAGCTGAGCTGCACGATTCCTGCCTGTCATCTGCTTGACAATTGCCAGCTGTGCTGCGTAATTCCTGCCTGCTGCTGCTTGATTATTGCCAGCTGAGCAGCATGATTCCTCACCCTGAGTTCCATGATTATTGCCTGCTGACTGTTTGTTCATGCCTACTCAGCTCTTTGTTTATTGCCTCCAGAGGCACATGATCAGTGTATGATAGCAAACATGATCAGCGCATGATCAGTCACATGATCAGTCCATTAAGTCACGTGATCACTACATGATAGTCATGTGATCAGTCCATGCTCAGTCACGGTATCAGTGCATGATCAGCCACGTGATCAGTGCATGATAGCTATCTTGATCAGTTCATGGATGGTGTGTGATCAGTGCATGATCAGGCATGAAGTCAGTGTCTGATCCAGCCACGTGATCAGTGCATGATCAGTCACCTGATGGGTGTATGATCAGTCACGTGACCGGTACATGGTAGCTACATGATCATTGCATGATCAGCCACGTGATAGTGCATGATAGCCACGTGATCAGTGCATGATCAGTCACGTGATCAGTGCATGATCAGTCACGTGATCTGTGCATGATCAGTCACCTGATCAGTGCATGATCAGCCACGTGATCAGTGCATGATAGCCACGTGATCAGTGCATGATCAGCCACGTGATCAGTGCATGATCAGTCACGTGATCAGTGCATGATCAGCCACGTGATCAGTGCATGATCAGTCACGTGATCAGTGCATGATCAGCCACGTGATCAGTGCATGATCAGTCACGTGACCAGTACATGGAAGCCACGTGATCAGTGCATGATCAGCCACGTGATCAGTGCATGATAGCCACGTGATCAGTGCATGATCAGTACGTGATCAGTGCATGATCAGCCACGTGATCAGTGCATGATCAGCCACGTGATCAGTGCATGATCAATTACGTGATCAGTGCATGATCAGTCACGTGACCAGTGCATGGTAGCTACGTAGTCATTGTATGATCAGCCACGTGAGCAGTGCATGATAGCCCGTGATCAGTGCATGATCAGTCACATGTCAGTGCATGATGCATCCACGTGATCAGTGCATGATCAGTCACGTGATCAGTGCATGATTACGTGATCAGTGCATGATCAGTCACGTGATCAGTGCATGATCAGCCACGTGATCAGTGCATGATCAGTCACGTGATCAGTGCATGATAGCCAGATGATCAGTCATGATCAGTCACGTGATCAGTGTATGATCAGCCACGTGATCAGTGCATGGCGCAGTCAGTGGGTGATCGAACCACGTGATCAGTGCATGATCGGTCAATGATCATTGCATGATCAGCCACGTGATCAGTGCATGATCAGTCACGTGATCAGTGCATGATCAGTTGCATGATCAGTGATGATCAGTCGCATGCACAGTGCATGATTAGTCACGTGATCAGTGCATGATCAGCCACGTGATCAGTGCATGATAGCCATGTGATCAGTGCATGATCAGTCACGATCGGTGCATGATCAGTCACGTGATCAGTGCATGATCAGCCACGTGATCAGTGCATGATCAGTTCACGTGATGGCAGTCAGCCACGTGATCAGTGCATGATCAGCCACGTGATCAGTGCATGATCAGTCCACGTGATCAGTGCATGATCAGCCACGTGATCAGAGTGCACATCAGAGTCACGTGATCAGTGCATGATGGCGTAGTGATCAGTGCATGATCAGCCACGTGATCAGTGCATGTGATCACGTGATCAGTGCATGATAGCCACGTGATCAGTGCATGATCAGCCACGTGATCAGTGCATATCCAGAAATGATCAGTGCATACAGTTCGTGATCAGTGCATGATCAGCCACGTGATCAGTGCATGATAGCCACGTGATCAGTGCATGATCAGTCACGTGATAGGTGTGTGATCAGCCACGTGAACAGTGCATGCTCAGTCACGTGATCAGGGCCTGCTGAGCTGCGTGATTACTGTCTGCTCATCTGCTTGACAATTGCCAGCTGAGCTGCACGATTCCTGCCTGTCATCTCCTTGACAATTGCCACCTGTGCTGCGTAATTCCTGCCTGCTCATCTACTTGATTATTGCCAGCTGAGCAGCATGATTTCTCACAGCTGAGTTCCATGATTGCATCACTGCTGACTGATTGCACCTACTCAGCTCATTGTTCATTGCCTCCAGAGGCACATGATCGGTATGTGACACCAAACATGATCAGCACATGATCAGTCACATAATCAATGCATGATAAGCCAGGTGATCAGTGCTTGATCAATTACGTGATCAGTGCATGATCAGTCATGTGACCAGTACATGGTAGCTGCGTGATCAGTGCATGATCAGCCACGTGAGCAGTGCATGATAGCCACGTGATGGGTGCATGATCAGTCACGTGATCAGTGCATGATCAGTCACGTGATCAGTGCATGATCAGCCGTGATCAGTGCGATCAAATCGTGTTCGCATGATACTCACGTGATCAGTGTATGGTAGCCATTGATCAGTGCATGATCAGCCACGTGATCAGTGCATGGTCAGACACGTTGAACAGTGTATGATCATGCCAGTGATCAGTGCATGATATCCAAGTGATCAGTGCATGATCAATCACGTGATCAGTGTATGATCAGCCACGTGAACAGTGCATGCTCAGTCACGTGATCAGGGCCTGCTGAGCTGCGTGATCTGTCTGCTCATCTGCTTGACAATTGCCAGCTGAGCTGCATGTTTCCACCTGATCATCTGCTTGATAATTGCCAGCTGTGCTGTGTAATTCCTGCCTGCTCAGCTGCTTGATTGTGGCCAGGCAGCATGATTCACTCACAGCTGAGATCCATGATTTTTGCCTGCTGACTGTTTGATTCGTGCCTACTCAGCTCTTTGTTTATGCCTCCAGAGGCATGATCAGTGTATGATAGCAAACATGATCAGTGCATGATCAGTCACATGATCAGTGCATTAAGTCACGTGATCACTACATGATAGTCATGTGATCAGTCCATGCTCATCAGTATCAGTGCATGATCAGCCACGTGATCAGTGCATGATAGTCAAGTGATCAGTGTATGATCAGCCACGTGATCAGTGCATGATTGCTCGTGATCAGTTCATGATTGATCGCATTGATCTG
>NW_026894836.1:0-70445 GCF_032452875.1 Bos javanicus
TGCTCTGATCACATGACTGATCATGCACTGATCACGTGGCTGATCATGCACTGATCACGTGACAGATCATGCACTGATCACGTGGCTGATCATGCACTGATACGTGGCCATCATGCACTGATCACGTGACTATCATGCAGTGATCACGTGACTTAATGGCGCTGATCATGTGACTGATCATGCACTGATCATGTTTGCTATCATACACTGATCATGTGCCTCTGGAGGCAATGAACAAAGAGCTGAGTAGGCACGAATCAAACAGTCAGCAGGCAATAATCATGGAACTCAGGTGTGAGGAATCATGCTGCTCAGCTGGCAATAATCAAGCAGCTGATCAGGCAGGAATTACGCAGCACAGCTGTCAATTGTCAAGCAGATGACAGGCAGGAATCGTGCAGCTCAGCTGGCAATTGTCAAGCAGATGAGCAGACAGTAATCACGCAGCTCAGCAGGCCCAGATCACGTGACTGATCATGCACTGATCACGTGGCTGATCATGCACTGATCACGTGATGATCATGCACTGATCACGTGGCTATCATGCACTGATCACGTGGCTGATCATACACTGCTCATGTGCTGATCATGCACTGATCACGTGCTATCATGCACTGATCACGTGGCTGAACATGCACTGTTCACGTGGCTGATCACACACTGTCACGTGACTATCATGCACTGATCACGTGGCACTCATGCACTGATCACGTGGCTGATCATACACTGATCACGTAACTCATGCACTGATCACGTGGCTATCATGCACTGCTCACGTGGCTGTCATGCAATGATCACGTAGCTACCATATACTGGTCACGTGACTGATCATGCACTGATCACGTAAATGATCATGCACTGATCACGTGACTGATCATGCACTGATCACGTGACTGATCATGCACTGATCACGTGGCTATCATGCACTGCTCACGTGGCTGATCATGCAATGATCACGTAACATACTGCTGGTCACGTGACTGATCATGCACTGATCACGTAATTGATCATGCACTGATCACGTGGCTCATCATGCACTGATCACGTGGCTGATCACACATGTATCACGTGACTGATCATGCACTGATCACGTGGCTATCATGCACTGATCACGTGGCTGATCATGCACTGATCACGTGGCTATCATGCACTGATCACGTGGCTGATCATGCACTGATCACGTGACTGATCATGCACTGATCACGTGGCTATCATGCACTGATCACGTGACTGATCATGCACTGATCACGTGACTGATCATGCACTGATCACGTGGCTGATCATGCACTGATCACGTGGCTGATCATGCACTGATCACGTGGCTGATCATGCACTGATCACGTGACTGATCATGCACTGATCACGTGGCTGATCATGCACTGATCACGTGGCTGATCATGCACTGATCACGTGGCTGATCATGCACTGATCACGTGGCTGATCATGCACTGATCACGTGGCTGATCATGCACTGATCACGTAGCTGCATGCACTGATCACGTGACTGATCATGCACTGATCACGTGACTGATCATGCACTGATCACGTGGCTGATCATGCACTGATCACGTGGCTGATCATGCACTGATCACGTGACTGATCATGCACTGATCACGTGACTGATCATGCACTGATCACGTGGCTATCATGCACTGATCATGGCTGATCATGCACTGATCACGTGACTGATCATGCACTGATCACGTGACTGATCATGCACTGATCACGTGGCTATCATGAACTACTCACGTGGCTGATCATGCAATGATCACGTAGCTATGCATGAGTCACGTGAATGATCATACACCCATCAGGTGACTGATCATGCACTGATCACGTGGCTATCATGCACTGATCACGTGACTGATCATGCACTGATCACGTCTATATCATGCACTGATCACATGACTGCCCATGCACTGATCACGTGGATGATCATACACTAATCTTGTGACAGATCATGCACTGATCACGTGGCTGATCATGCACTGATACCGTGACTGAGCATGGACTGATCACATGACTATCATGTAGTGATCACGTGACTTAATGGCGCTGATCATGTGACTGATCATGCGCTGATCATGTTTGCTATCATACACTGATCATGTGCCTCTGGAGGCAATAAACAAAGAGCTGAGTAGGCACGAATCAAACAGTCAGCAGGCAATAATCATGGAACTCAGGTGTGAGGAATCATGCTGCTCAGCTGGCAATAATCAAGCAGCTGAGCAGGCAGGAATTACGCAGCACAGCTGGCAATTGTCAAGCAGATGACAGGCAGGAATCGTGCAGCTCAGCTGGCAATTGTCAAGCAGATGAGCAGACAGTAATCACGCAGCTCAGCAGGCCCAGATCACGTGACTGAGCATGCACTGTTCACGTGGCTGATCATACACTGATCACGTGATGATCATGCACTGATCACGTGGCTATCATGCACTGATCACGTGGCTGATCATACACTGATCACGTGTCTGATCATGCACTGATCACGTGGCTGATCATGCACTGCTCACGTAACTGATCATGCACTGATCACGTGGCTATCATGCACTGATCACGTGGCTGATCATGCACTGATCACGTAGCTACCATGTACTGGTCACGTGACTGATCATGCACTGATCACGTAACTGATCATGCACTGATCACGTGGCTGATCATGCACTGATCACGTGGCTGATCATACACTGATCACGTGACTGATCATGCTGATGATCACGTGGCTCTCATGCACTGATCACGTGGCTGATCATGCACTGATCACGTGGCTGATCATGCACTGATCACGTGACTGATCATGCACTGATCACGTGACTGATCATGCACTGATCACGTGGCTATCATGCACTGCTCACGTGGCTGATCATGCAATGATCACGTAGCTACCATGTACTGGTCACGTGACTGATCATGCACTGATCACGTGACTGATCATGCACTGATCACGTGGCTATCATGCACTATCACGTGGCTGATCATGCACTGATCACGAGACTGATCATGCACTGATCACGTCTATATCATGCACTGATCACATGACTGCCCATGCACTGATCACGTGGATGATCATACACTAATCTTGTGACAGATCATGCACTGATCACGTGGCTGATCATGCACTGATACCGTGACTGAGCATGGACTGATCACATGACTATCATGTAGTGATCACGTGACTTAATGGCGCTGATCATGTGACTGATCATGCGCTGATCATGTTTGCTATCATACACTGATCATGTGCCTCTGGAGGCAATAAACAAAGAGCTGAGTAGGCACGATCAAACAGTCAGCAGGCAATAATCATGGAACTCAGCTGTGAGGAATCATGCTGCTCAGCTGGCAATAATCAAGCAGCTGAGCAGGCAGGAATTACGCAGCACAGCTGGCAATTGTCAAGCAGATGACAGGCAGGAATCGTGCAGCTCAGCTGGCAATTGTCAAGCAGATGAGCAGACAGTAATCACGCAGCTCAGCAGGCAGATCACGTGACTGAGCATGCACTGTTCACGTGGCTGATCATACACTGATCACGTGATGATCATGCACTGATCACTTGGATATCATGCACTGATCACGTGGCTGATCATACACTGTTCACGTGTTTGACCATGCACTGATCACGTGGCTGATCATACACTGCTCACGTAACTGATCATGCACTGATCACGTGGCTATCATGCACTGATCACGTGGCTGAACATGCACTGTTCACGTGGCTGATCACACACCTGTCACGTGACATATCATGCACTGATCACGTGGCACTCATGCACTGATCACGTGGCTGATCATACTCTGCTCACGTAACTCATGCATCACGTGGCTATCATGCACTGCTCACGTGGCTCGTCATGGAATGATCACGTAGCTACCATATACTGGTCACGTGACTGATCATGCACAGATCACGTAAATGATCATGCACTGTTCACGTGACTGATCATGTACTGATCACGTGACTGATCATGCACTGATCACGTGGCTATCATGCACTGCTCACGTGGCTGATCATGCAACGATCACGTAGCAACCATGTACTGGTCACGTGACTGATCATGCACTGATCACGTAATTGATCCTGCACTGATCACGTGGCTCATCATGCACTGATCACGTGGCTGATCACACATGTATCACGTGACTGATCATGCACTGATCACGTGGCTATCATGCACTGATCACGTGGCTATCATGCACTGATCACGTGGCTATCATGCACTGATCACGTGGCTGATCATGCACTGATCACGTGCTATCATGCACTGATCACGTGACTGATCATGCACTGATCACGTGATTGATCATGCACTGATCACGTGGCTGATCATGCACTGATCACGTGGCTGATCATGCACTGATCACGTGACTGATCATGCACTGATCACGTGACTGATCATGCACTGATCACGTGGCTGATCATGCACTGATCACGTGGCTGATCATGCACTGATCATGTGGCTGATCATGCACTGATCACGTGACTGATCATGCACTGATCACGTGGCTATCATGCACTGATCACGTGGCTATCATGCACTGATCGTGGCTGATCATGCACTGATCACGGAGCTGCCATGCACTGTCACGTGGCTGATCATACACTGATCACGTGACTGATCATGCACTGATCATGACTGATCATGCACTGATCACGTGATGATCATGCACTGATCACGTGACTGATCATGCACTGATCACGTGGCTATCATGCACTGATCACGTGGCTGATCATGCACTGATCACGTAGCTACCATGCACTGTCACGTGACTGATCATGCACTGATCACATGACTGATCATGCACTGATCACGTGGCTTATCATGCACTGATCATGTGACTGATCATGCACTGATCATGTTTGCTGTCATACACTGATCATGTGCCTCTGGAGGCAATGAACAAAGAGCTGAGTAGGCACGAATCAGTCAGCAGGCTATAATCATGAACTCAGCTGTGAGAAATCATGCTGCTCAGCTGGCAATAATCAAGTAGATGAGCAGGCAGGTACGCAGCACAGCTGGCAATTGTCAAGCAGATGACAGGCAGGAATCATGCAGCTCAGCTGAATGTCAAGCAGATGAGCAGACAGTAATCACGCTCAGGCCCTGATCACGTGACTGAGCATGCACTGATCACGTGGCTGATCATGCACTGATCACGTGACTGATCATGCACTGATCACGTGACTGATCATGCACTGATCACGTGGCTGATCATGCACTGATCACGTGGCTGATCATGCACTGATCACGTGGCTGATCATGCACTGATCACGTGGCTGATCATGCACTGATCACGTGACTGATCATGCACTGATCACGTGGCTGATCATGCACTGATCACGTGGCTATCATGCACTGATCACGTGGCTGATCATGCATGATCACGCCTTCATGCACTGATCACGACTGATCATGCACTGATCACGTGACTGATCATGCACTGATCACGTGGCTGATCATGCACTGATCACGTGGCTATCATGCACTGCTCACGTGGCTGATCATGCATGATCAAGCTACCATGTACTGGTCACATGACTGATCATGCACTGATCACGTGACTGATCATGCACTGATCACGTGGCTATCATGCACTACTCACGTGGCTGATCATGCAATGATCATCGTAGCTACCATGTACAGGTCACGTGAATGATCATACACCCATCAGGTGACTGATCATGCACTGATCACGTGGCTATCATGCACTGATCACGTGACTGATCATGCACTGATCACGTCTATATCATGCACTGATCACATGACTGCCCATGCACTGATCACGTGGATGATCATACACTAATCATGTGACAGATCATGCACTGATCACGTGGCTGATCATGCACTGATACCGTGACTGAGCATGGACTGATCACATGACTATCATGTAGTGATCACGTGACTTAATGGCGCTGATCATGTGACTGATCATGCGCTGATCATGTTTGCTATCATACACTGATCATGTGCCTCTGGAGGCAATAAACAAAGAGCTGAGTAGGCACGAATCAAACAGTCAGCAGGCAATAATCATGGAACTCAGGTGTGAGATCATGCTGCTCAGCTGGCAATAATCAAGCAGCTGAGCAGGCAGGAATTACGCAGCACAGCTGGCAATTGTCAAGCAGATGACAGGCAGGAATCGTGCAGCTCAGCTGGCAATTGTCAAGCAGATGAGCAGACAGTAATCACGCAGCTCAGCAGGCCCAGATCACGTGACTGAGCATGCACTGATCACGTGGCTGATCACACACTGATCACGTGATGATCATGCACTGATCACGTGGTATCATGCACTGATCACGTGGCTGATCGCACACTGATCACGTGTCTGATCATGCACTGATCACGTGGCTGATCACACACTGCTCACGTAACTGATCATGCACTGATCACGTGGCTATCATGCACTGATCACGTGGCTGATCATGCACTGATCACGTAGCTACCATGTACTGTCACGTGACTGATCATGCACTGATCACGTAATTGATCATGCACTGATCACGTGGCTGATCATGCACTGATCACGTGGCTGATCATGCATGATCACGTGACTGATCATGCACTGATCACGTGGCTCTCATGCATGATCTGCACACGTGGCTATCATGCACTGATCACGTGGCTGATCATGCACTGATCACGTGACTGATCATGCACTGATCACGTGACTGATCATGCACTGATCACGTGGCTATCATGCACTGCTCACGTGGCTGATCATGCATGATCACGTAGCTACCATGTACTGGTCACGTGACTGATCATGCACTGATCACGTGACTGATCATGCACTGATCACGTGGCTATCATGCACTATCACGTGGCTGATCATGCACTGATCACGTGACTGATCATGCACTGATCACGTCTATATCATGCACTGATAACATGACTGCCCATGCACTGATCACGTGGATGATCATACACTCATCATGTGACAGATCATGCACTGATCACGTGGCTGATCATGCACTGATACCGTGACTGAGCATGGACTGATCACATGACTATCATGTAGTGATCACGTGACTTAATGGCGCTGATCATGTGACTGATCATGCGCTGATCATGTTTGCTATCATACACTGATCATGTGCCTCTGGAGGCAATAAACAAAGAGCTGAGTAGGCACGAATCAAACAGTCAGCAGGCAATAATCATGGAACTCAGGTGTGAGAATCATGCTGCTCAGCTGGCAATAATCAAGCAGCTGAGCAGGCAGGAATTACGCAGCTGGCAATTGTCAAGCAGATGACAGGCAGGAATCGTGCAGCTCAGCTGGCAATTGTCAAGCAGATGAGCAGACAGTAATCACGCAGCTCAGCAGGCCCAGATCACGTGACTGAGCATGCACTGTTCACGTGGCTGATCATACACTGATCACGTGATGATCATGCACTGATCATTGGATATCATGCACTGATCACGTGGCTGATCATACACTGTTCACGTGTTTGACCATGCACTGATCACGTGGCTGATCATACATGCTCACGTAACTGATCATGCACTGATCACGTGGCTATCATGCACTGATCACGTGGCTGAACATGCACTGTTCACGTGGCTGATCACACACCTGTCACGTGACATATCATGCACTGATCACGTGGCACTCATGCACTGATCACGTGGCTGATCATACTCTGCTCACGTAACTCATGCACACATCACGTGGCTATCATGCACTGCTCACGTGGCTCGTCATGGAATGATCACGTAGCTACCATATACTGGTCACGTGACTGATCATGCACTGATCACGTAAATGATCATGCACTGTTCACGTGACTGATCATGCACTGATCACGTGACTGATCATGCACTGATCACGTGGCTATCATGCACTGATCACGTGGCTGATCATGCATGATCACGTAGCAACCATGTACTGGTCACGTGACTGATCATGCACTGATCACGTAATTGATCCTGCACTGATCACGTGGCTCATCATGCACTGATCACGTGGCTGATCACATGTATCACGTGACTGATCATGCACTGATCACGTGGCTCTCATGCACTGATCACGTGGCTATCATGCACTGATCACGTGGCTATCATGCACTGATCACGTGGCTGATCATGCAATGATCACGTAGCTATCATGCACTGTCACGTGACTGATCATGCACTGATCACGTGGCTGATCATGCACTGATCACGTGGCTGATCATGCACTGATCACGTGGCTGATCACACTGTATCACGTGACTGATCATGCACTGATCACGTGAATGATCATGCACTGATCACGTGGCTATCATGCACTGATCACGTGGCTGACATGCTGATCACGTGGCTGATCATGCACTATCACGTGACTGATCATGCACTGATCACGTGGCTATCATGCACTGATCACGTGGCTATCATGCACTGATCACGTGGCTGATCATGCACTGATCACGGAGCTGCCATGCACTGATCACGTGACTGATCATGCACTGATCACGTGATTGATCATGCACTGATCACGTGACTGATCATGCTGATCGTGACTGATCATGCACTGATCACGTGACTGATCATGCACTGATCACGTGGCTATCATGCACTGATCACGTGGCTGATCATGCACTGATCACGCAGCTACCATGCACTGTCACATGACTGATCATGCACTGATCACGTGACTGATCATGCACTGATCACGTGGCTTATCATGCACTGATCATGTGACTGATCATGCACTGATCATGTTTGGTGTCATACACTGATCATGTGCCTCTGGAGGCAATGAACAAAGAGCTGAGTAGGCACGAATCAGTCAGCAGGCAATAATCATGGAACTCAGCTGTGAGAAATCATGCTGCTCAGCTGGCAATAATCAAGCAGCTGAGCAGGCAGGAATTACGCAGCACAGCTGGCAATTGTCAAGCAGATGACAGGCAGGAATCGTGCAGCTCAGCTGGCAATTGTCAAGCAGATGAGCAGACAGTAATCACGCAGCTCAGCAGGCCCTGATCACGTGACTGAGCATGCACTGTTCACGTGGCTGATACACTGATCACGTGACTGATCATGCACTGATCACGTGACTGATCATGCACTGATCACGTGGCTGATCATGCACTGATCACGTGGCTGATCATGCACTGATCACGTGGCTGATCATGCACTGATCACGTGGCTGATCATGCACTGATCACGTGGCTGATCATGCACTGATCACGTGGCTGATCATGCACTGATCATGGCTATCATGCACTGATCACGTGGCTGATCATGACTGATCACAGCTATCATGCACTGATCACGTGACTGATCATGCACTGATCACGTGACTGATCATGCACTGATCGTGTCTGATCATGCACTGATCACGTGCTATCATGCACTGATCACGTGGCTGATCATGCATGATCACGAAGCTACCATGTACTGTCACATGACTGATCATGCTGATCACGTGACTGATCATGCACTGATCATGGCTATCATGCACTACTCACGTGGCTGATCATGCAATGATCATGTAGCTATGTACAGGTCACGTGACTGATCATACACCCATCAGATGATCATGCACTGATCACGTGGCTATCATGCACTGATCACGAGACTGATCATGCACTGATCACGTCTATATCATGCACTGATCACATGACTGCCCATGCACTGATCACGTGGATGATCATACACTGATCTTGTGACAGATCATGCACTGATCACGTGGCTGATCATGCACTGATACCGTGACTGAGCATGGACTGATCATGACTATCATGTAGTGATCACGTGACTTAATGGCGCTGATCATGTGACTGATCATGCGCTGATCATGTTTGCTATCATACACTGATCATGTGCCTCTGGAGGCAATAAACAAAGAGCTGAGTAGGCACGAATCAAACAGTCAGCAGGCAATAATCATGGAACTCAGGTGTGAGGAATCATGCTGCTCAGCTGGCAATAATCAAGCAGCTGAGCAGGCAGGAATTACGCAGCACAGCTGGCAATTGTCAAGCAGATGACAGGCAGGAATCGTGCAGCTCAGCTGGCAATTGTCAAGCAGATGAGCAGACAGTAATCACGCAGCTCAGCAGGCCCTGATCACGTGACTGAGCATGCACTGTTCACGTGGCTGATCATACACTGATCACGTGATGATCATGCACTGATCATTGGATATCATGCACTGATCACGTGGCTGATCATGCACTGATCACGTGTCTGACCATGTACTGGTCACGTGGCTGATCATACACTGCTCACGTAACTGATCATGCACTGATCACGTGGCTATCATGCACTGATCACGTGGCTGAACATGCACTGTTCACGTGGCTGATCACACACCTGTCACGTGACATATCATGCACTGATCACGTGGCACTCATGCACTGATCACGTGGCTGATCATACTCTGCTCACGTAACTCATGCACACATCACGTGGCTATCATGCACTGCTCACGTGGCTCGTCATGGAATGATCACGTAGCAACCATATACTGGTCACGTGACTGATCATGCACTGATCACGTAAATGATCATGCACTGATCACGTGACTGATCATGTACTGATCACGTGACTGATCATGCACTGATCACGTGGCTATCATGCACTGCTCACGTGGCTGATCATGCACTGATCACGTAGCAACCATGTACTGGTCACGTGACTGATCATGCACTGATCACGTAATTGATCCTGCACTGATCACGTGGCTCATCATGCACTGATCACGTGGCTGATCACACATGTATCACGTGACTGATCATGCACTGATCACGTGGCTCTCATGCACTGATCACGTGGCTGTCATGCACTGATCACGTGGATATCATGCACTGATCACGTGGCTGATCACACACGTATCACATGACTGATCATGCACTGATCACGTGGCTATCATGCACTGATCACGTGGCTATCATGCACTGATCACGTGGCTGATCATGCAATGATCACGTAGCTACCATGTACTGGTCACGTGACTGATCATGCACTGATCACGTAATTGATCATGCACTGATCACGTGGCTGATCATGCACTGATCACGTGGCTGATCATGCACTGATCACGTAACTGATCATGCACTGATCACGTGACTGATCATGCACTGATCACGTGGCTATCATGCACTGATCACGTGGCTGATCATGCACTGATCACGTGCCTGATCATGCACTGATCACGTGACTGATCATGCACTGATCACGTGGCTATCATGCACTGCTCACGTGGCTGATCATGCATGATCACGCAGCTACCATGTACTGGTCATGACTGATCATGCACTGATCACGTGACTGATCATGCAGTGATCACGTGGCTATCATGCACTACTCACGTGGCTGATCATGCAATGATCATGTAGCTACCATGCACAGGTCACGTGAATGATCATGCACCCATCAGGTGACTGATCATGCACTGATCACGTGGCTATCATGCACTGATCACGAGACTGATCATGCACTGATCACGTCTATATAATGCAGTGATCACATGACTGCCCATGCACTGATCACGTGGATGATCATACACTAATCTTGTGACAGATCATGCACTGATCACGTGGCTGATCATGCACTGATACCGTGACTGAGCATGGACTGATCACATGACTATCATGTAGTGATCACGTGACTTAATGGCGCTGATCATGTGACTGATCATGCACTGATCATGTTTGCTATCATACACTGATCATGTGCCTCTGGAGGCAATAAACAAAGAGCTGAGTAGGCACGAATCAAACAGTCAGCAGGCAATAATCATGGAACTCAGCTGTGAGGAATCATGCTGCTCAGCTGGCAATAATCAAGCAGCTGAGCAGGCAGAATTCGCAGCACAGCTGGCAATTGTCAAGCAGATGCAGGAGGAATCGTGCAGCTCAGCTGGCAATTGTCAAGCAGATGACAGGCAGGAATCGTGCAGCTCAGCTGGCAATTGTCAAGCAGATGACAGACAGTAATCACGCAGCTCAGCAGGCCCTGATCACGTGACTGAGCATGCACTGTTCACGTGGCTGATCATGCACTGATCACGTGACTGATCATGCACTGATCACGTGGCTATCATGCACTGATCACGTGGCTGATCATACACTGTTCACGTGTCTGATCATGCACTGATCACGTGGCTGATCATACACTGATCACGTAACTGATCATGCACTGATCACGTGGCTATCATGCACTGATCACGTGGCTGATCATGCACTGATCACGTAGCAACCATGCACTGGTCACGTGACTGATCATGCACTGATCACGTAATTGATCATGCACTGATCACGTGGCTGATCATGCACTGATCACGTGGCTGATCATGCACTATCACGTGACTGATCATGCACTGATCACGTGGCTATGTCACACTGATCACGTGGCTATCATGCACTGATCACGTGGCTGATCATGCACTGATCACGGAGCTGCCATGCACTGATCACGTGACTGATCATGCACTGATCACGTAATTGATCATGCACTGATCACGTGACTGATCATGCACTGATCACGTAACTGATCATGCACTGATCACGTGACTGATCATGCACTGATCACGTGGCTATCATGCACTGATCACGTGGCTGATCATGCACTGCACCTGTATGCACTGTCACGTGACTGATCATGCACTGATCACGTGGCTGATCATACACTGATCACGTGCCTGATCATGCACTGATCACGTGGCTGATCATGCACTGATCACGTGACTGATCATGCACTGATCACGTGACTGATCATGCACTGATCACGTGGCTATCATGCACTGCTCACGTGGCTGATCATGCCATGATCACGCAGCTACCATGTACTGGTCACATGACTGATCATGCACTGATCACGTGACTGATCATGCAGTGATCACGTGGCTATCATGCACTACTCGCGTGGCTGATCATGCAATGATCATGTAGCTACCATGTACAGGTCACGTGAACTGATCATACACCCATCAGGTGACTGATCATGCACTGATCACGTGGCTATCATGCACTGATCACGTGACTGATCATGCACTGATCACGTCTATATGCACTGATCACATGACTGCCCATGCACTGATCACGTGGATGATCATACACTAATCATGTGACAGATCATGCACTGATCACGTGGCTGATCATGCACTGATACCGTGACTGAGCATGGACTGATCACATGACTATCATGTAGTGATCACGTGACTTAATGGCGCTGATCATGTGACTGATCATGCGCTGATCATGTTTGCTATCATACACTGATCATGTGCCTCTGGAGGCAATAAACAAAGAGCTGAGTAGGCACGAATCAAACAGTCAGCAGGCAATAATCATGGAACTCAGCTGTGAGGAATCATGCTGCTCAGCTGGCAATAATCAAGCAGCTGAGCAGGCAGGAATTACGCAGCACAGCTGGCAATTGTCAAGCAGATGACAGGCAGGAATCGTGCAGCTCAGCTGGCAATTGTCAAGCAGATGAGCAGACAGTAATCACGCAGCTCAGCAGCCCAGATCACGTGACTGAGCATGCACTGTTCACGTGGCTGATCATACACTGATCACGTGATGATCATGCACTGATCACTTGGATATCATGCACTGATCACGTGGCTGATCATACACTGTTCACGTGTCTGACCATGCACTGATCGTGGCTGATCATACACTGCTCACGTAACTGATCATGCACTGATCACGTGGCTATCATGCACTGATCACGTGGCTGATCATGCACTGATCACGTAGCAACCATGCACTGATCACGTGACTGATCATGCACTGATCACGTAATTGATCATGCACTGATCACGTGGCTGATCATGCACTGATCACGTGGCTGATCACACATGATCACGTGACTGATCATGCACTGATCACGTGGCTGATCATGCACTGATCACGTGGCTGATCATGCACTGATCACGTGGCTGATCATGCACTGATCACGTGACTGATCATGCACTGATCACGTGACTGATCATGCACTGATCACGTGGCTATCATGCACTGATCACGTGGCTGATCATGCATGATCACGCAGCTACCATGTACTGGTCACGTGACTGATCATGCACTGATCACGTGACTGATCATGCACTGATCACGTGGCTGATCATGCACTGATCACGTGGCTGATCATGCACTGATCACGTGACTGATCATGCACTGATCACGTCTATATCATGCACTGATCACATGACTGCCCATGCACTGATCACGTGGATGATCATACACTAATCATGTGACAGATCATGCACTGATCACGTGGCTGATCATGCACTGATACCGTGACTGAGCATGGACTGATCACATGACTATCATGTAGTGATCACGTGACTTAATGGCGCTGATCATGTGACTGATCATGCACTGATCATGTTTGCTATCATACACTGATCATGTGCCTCTGGAGGCAATAAACAAAGAGCTGAGTAGGCACGAATCAAACAGTCAGCAGGCAATAATCATGGAACTCAGGTGTGAGGAATCATGCTGCTCAGCTGGCAATAATCAAGCAGCTGAGCAGGCAGGAATTACGCCACAGCTGGCAATTGTCAAGCAGATGACAGGCAGGAATCGTGCAGCTCAGCTGGCAATTGTCAAGCAGATGAGCAGACAGTAATCACGCAGCTCAGCAGGCCCAGATCACGTGACTGAGCATGCACTGTTCACGTGGCTGATCATACACTGATCACGTGATGATCATGCACTGATCACGTGGATATCATGCACTGATCACGTGGCTGATCATACACTGTTCACGTGTTTGACCATGCACTGATCACGTGGCTGATCATACACTGCTCACGTAACTGATCATGCACTGATCACGTGGCTATCATGCACTGATCACGTGGCTGAACATGCACTGTTCACGTGGCTGATCACACTGTCACGTGACATATCATGCACTGATCACGTGGCACTCATGCACTGATCACGTGGCTGATCATACTCTGCTCACGTAACTCATGCACACATCACGTGGCTATCATGCACTGCTCACGTGGCTCGTCATGGAATGATCACGTAGCTACCATATACTGGTCACGTGACTGATCATGCACAGATCACGTAAATGATCATGCACTGTTCACGTGACTGATCATGTACTGATCACGTGACTGATCATGCACTGATTACGTGGCTATCATGCTCTGCTCATGTGGCTGATCATGCAACGATCACGTAGCAACCATGTACTTGTCACGTGACTGATCATGCACTGATCACGTAATTGATCCTGCACTGATCACGTGGCTCATCATGCGCTGATCACGTGGCTGATCACACATGTATCACGTGACTGATCATGCACTGATCACGTGGCTCTCATGCACTGATCATGTGGCTATCATGCACTGATCACGTAGCTATCATGAACTGATCACGTGGCTGATCACGCAATGATCACGTAGCTACCATGTACTGGTCATGTGACTGATCATGCACTGATCACGTAGCTGATCCTGCACTGATCACGTGGCTCATCACTGATCCGGTGGCTGATCACGTGATCACGTGACTGATCATGTACAGATCACGTAAATAATCATGAAGTGATCACGTGGCTATCCTGCACTGATCACGTGGATAACATGCACTGATCATGTGGCTGATCACACTATCACGTGACTAATCATGCACTGATCACGTGGCTATCATGCACTGATCACGTGGCTATCATGCACTGATCACGTGGCTGATCATGCAGATCACGGAGCTGCCATGCACTGGTCACGTGACTGATCATGCACTGATCACGTAATTGATCATGCACTGATCATGTGACTGATCATGCACAGATCACGTGACTGATCATGCACTGATCACGTGACTGATCATGCACTGATCACGTGGCTATCATGCACTGCTCACGTGGCTGATCATGCAATGATCACGCAGCTACCATGTACTTGTCACATGACTGATCATGCACTGATCACATAATTGATCATGCACTGATCACCTGGCTTATCATGCATTGATCATGTGACTGATCATGTGCTGATCATGTTTGGTGTCACACACTGATCATGTGCCTATGGAGGCAATGAACATAGAGCTGAGTAGGCACGAATCAGTCAGCAGGCTATAATCATGGAATTCACCTCTGAGAAATCATGCTGCTGAGCTGGCAATAATCAAGTAGATGAGCAGGCAGGAATTACGCAGCACAGGTGGCAATTGTCAAGCAGCTGACAGGCAGGAATCGTGCAGCTCAGCTGGCAATTGTCAAGCAGATGAGCAGACAGTAATCACGCAGCTCAGCAGGCCCTGATCACGTGACTGAGCATGCACTGTTCACGTGGCTGATCACACACTATCACATGACAGATCATGCACTGATCATGTGACTGATCATGCACTGATCACGTGGCTGATCATGCACTGATCACTTGGCTGAACATCACACTGATCACGTGCCTGGTCATGCACTGATCACGTGGCTGATCATGCACTGATCACGTGACTGATCATGCACTGATCACGTGTCTGATCATGCACTGATCACGTGGCTATCATGCACTGCTCATATGGCTGATCACATGCGATGATCACTATACCATGTACTGGTCACATGACTGATCATGCACTGATTACGTGACTGATCATGCACTGATCACGTGTCTGATCATGCACTGATCACGTGGCTATCATGCACTGCTCACGTGGCTGATCATGTCATGATCACGAAGCTACCATGTACTGGTCACATGACTGATCATGCACTGATCACGTGACTGATCATGCAGTGATCACGTGGCTATCATGAACTACTCACGTGGCTGATCATGCAGCATGTAGCTACCATGTACAGGTCACGTGAATGATCATACACCCATCAGGTGACTGATCATGCACTGATCACGTGGCTATCATGCACAGATCACGAGACTGATCATGCACTGTTCACGTCTATATCATGCACTGATCACATGACTGCCCGTGCACTGATCACGTGGATGATCATACACTAATCTTGTGACAGATCATGCACTGATCACGTGGCTGATCATGCACTGATACCGTGACTGAGCATGGACTGATCACATGACTATCATGTAGTGATCACGTGACTTAATGGCGCTGATCATGTGACTGATCATGCGCTGATCATGTTTGCTATCATACACTGATCATGTGCCTCTGGAGGCAATAAACAAAGAGCTGAGTAGGCACGAATCAAACAGTCAGCAGGCAATAATCATGGAACTCAGCTGTGAGGAATCATGCTGCTCAGCTGGCAATAATCAAGCAGCTGAGCAGGCAGGAATTACGCAGCACAGCTGGCAATTGTCAAGCAGATGACAGGCAGGAATCGTGCAGCTCAGCTGGCAATTGTCAAGCAGATGAGCAGACAGTAATCACGCAGCTCAGCAGGCCCAGAACACGTGACTGAGCATGCACTGTTCACGTGGCTGATCATACACTGATCACGTGATGATCATGCACTGATCACTGGATATCATGCACTGATCACGTGGCTGATCATACACTGTTCACGTGTCTGACCATGCACTGATCACGTGGCTGATCATACACTGCTCACGTAACTGATCATGCACTGATCACGTGGCTATCATGCACTGATCACGTGGCTGAACATGCACTGTTCACGTGGCTGATCACACACCTGTCACGTGACATATCATGCACTGAACACGTGGCACTCATGCACTGATCACGTGGCTGATCATACTCTGCTCACGTAACTCATGCACACATCACGTGGCTATCATGCACTGCTCACGTGGCTCGTCATGGAATGATCACGTAGCAACCATATACTGGTAACGTGACTGATCATGCAAAGATCACGTAAATGATCATGCAGTGGTCACGTGACTGATCATGTACTGATCACGTGACTGATCATGCACTGTCCACGTGGCTATCATCTGCTCACGTGGCTGATCATGCAATGATCACGTCAACCATGTACTGGTCACGTGACTGATCATGCACTGATGTAATTGATCCTGCTGATCACGTGGCTCATCATGCACTGATCACGTGGCTGATCACACATGTATCACGTGACTGATCATGCACTGATCACGTGGCTCTCATGCACTGATCACGTGGCTATCATGCACTGATCACGTGGATATCATGCACTGATCACGTGGCTGATCACCATATCACATGACTGATCATGCACTGATCACGTGGCTATCATGCACTGATCACGTGGCTATCATGCACTGATCACGTGGCTGATCAGGCAATGATCACGTAGCTACCATGTACTGGTCACGTGACTGATCATGCACTGATCACGTAATTGATCATGCACTGATCATGTGGCTGATCATGCACTGATCACGTGGCTGATCATGCACTGATCACATAACTGATCATGCACTGATCACGTGACTGATCATGCACTGATCACGTGGCTATCATGCACTGATCACGTGGCTGATCATGCACTGATCACGTGACTGATCATGCACTGATCACGTGACTGATCATGCACTGATCACGTGGCTGATCATGCACTGATCACGTGACTGATCATGCACTGATCACGTGGCTGATCATGCACTGATCACGTAACTGATCATGCACTGATCATGGCTATCATGCACTGATCACGTGGCTGATCATACACTGATCACGTAGCAACCATGCTGATCACGTGACTGATCATGCACTGATCACGTGACTGATCATGCACTGATCACGTGGCTGATCGCACTGATCACGTGGCTGATCATGCATGATCACGTGACTGATCATGCACTGATCACGTGGCTGATCATGCACTGATCACGTGGCTATCATGCACTGATCACGTGGCTGATCATGCACTGATCACGTGCCTGATCATGCACTGATCACGTGGCTGATCATGCACTGATCACGTGACTGATCATGCACTGATCATGTGATCATGCACTGATCACGTGGCTATCATGCACTGATCACGTGGCTGATCATGCATGATCACGCAGCTACCATGTACTGTCACATGACTGATCATGCACTGATCACGTGACTGATCATGCACTGATCACGTGGCTATCATGCACTATCACGTGGCTGATCATGCAATGATCATGTAGCTACCATGCAGGTCACGTGAATGATCATACACATCAGGTGACTGATCATGCACTGATCACGTGGCTATCATGCACTGATCACGTGACTGATCATGCACTGATCACGTCTATATCATGCACTGATCACATGACTGCCCATGCACTGATCACGTGGCTGATCATACACTAATCACGTGACAGATCATGCACTGATCACGTGGCTGATCATGCACTGATACCGTGACTGACATGCAGATCACATGACTATCATGTAGTGATCACGTGACTTAATGGCACTGATCATGTGACTGATCATGCACTGATCATGTTTGCTATCATACACTGATCATGTGCCTCTGGAGGCAATAAACAAAGAGCTGAGTAGGCACGAATCAAACAGTCAGCAGGCAATAATCATGGAACTCAGCTGTGAGGAATCATGCTGCTCAGCTGGCAATAATCAAGCAGCTGAGCAGGCAGAATTCGCAGCACAGCTGGCAATTGTCAAGCAGATGACAGGCAGGAATCATGCAGCTCAGCTGGCAATTGTCAAGCAGATGACAGGCAGGAATCATGCAGCTCAGCTGGCAATTGTCAAGCAGATGAGCAGACAGTAATCACGTGGCTCAGCAGGCACTGATCACGTGACTGATCATGCACTGATCACGTGGCTGATCATGCACTGATCACGTGACTGATCATGCACTGATCACGTGGCTATCATGCACTGATCACGTGGCTGATCATACTGTTCACGTGGCTGATCATGCACTGATCACGTTGGTGATCATGAACTGATCACGTAACTGATCATGCACTGATCACGTGGCTATCATGCACTGATCACGTGGCTGATCATGCACTGATCACGTGGCTATCATGCACTGATCACGTGACTGATCATGCACTGATCGTGACTGATCATGCACTGATCACGTGGCTGATCATGCACTGATCACGTGACTGATCATGCACTGATCACGTGACTGATCATGCACTGATCACGTGGCTGATCATGCACTGATCACGTGGCTATCATGCACTGATCACGTGGCTGATCATGCACTGATCACGGAGCTGCCATGCACTGATCACGTGACTGATCATGCACTGATCACGTAACTGATCATGCACTGATCACGTGACTGATCATGCACTGATCACGTAACTGATCATGCACTGATCACGTGACTGATCATGCACTGATCACGTGGCTATCATGCACTGCTCACGTGGCTGATCATGCAATGATCACGCAGCTACCATGTACTGTCACATGACTGATCATGCACTGATCACGTGGCTGATCACCTGCCAGTGCGTGACTGATCATGCACTGATCACGTGGCTGATCATGCAGATCACGTGGCTGATCATGCACTGTTCACGTGTCTGATCATGCACTGATCACGTGGCTATCATGCACTGCTCACGTGGCTGATCATGCATGATCACGCAGCTACCATGCACTGATCACATGGCTGATCATGCACTGATCACGTGACTGATCATGCACTGATCACGTGGCTATCATGCACTGCTCACGTGGCTGATCATGCAATGATCACGTAGCTACCATATACTGGTCACGTGAATGATCATGCACCCATCACGTGACTGATCATGCACTGATCACGTGGCTCTCATGCACTGATCACGTGGCTGATCATGCACTGATCACGTGGCTATCATGCACTGATCACGTGGCTGATCACACACTATCACATGACTGATCATGCACTGATCACGTGACTGATCATGCACTGATCACGTGGCTATCATGCACTGATCACGTGGCTGATCATGCAAATGATCACGTAGCAACCATGTACTGGTCACGTGACTGATCATGCACTGATCACGTAATTGATCATGCACTGATCACGTGGCTGATCATGCACTGATCACGTGGCTGATCATGCACTGATCACGTAACTGATCATGCACTGATCACGTGGCTGATCATGCACTGATCACGTGGCTATCATGCACTGATCACGTGGCTGATCATGCACTGATCACGTGCATATCATGCACTGATCACGTGGCTGATCATACACGTATCACATGACTGATCATGCACTGATCACGTGGCTGATCATGCACTGATCACGTGGCTGATCATGCACTGATCATGTGGCTGATCAGGCAATGATCACGTAGCTACCATGTACTGGTCACGTGACTGATCATGCACTGATCACGTAATTGATCATGCACTGATCACGTGGCTGATCATGCACTGATCACGTGGCTGATCATACACTGATCACATAACTGATCATGCACTGATCACGTGACTGATCATGCACTGATCACGTGGCTATCATGCACTGATCACTTGGCTGGACATACACTGATCACGTGCCTGGTCATGCACTGATCACGTGGCTGATCATGCACTGATCACGTGACTGATCATGCACTGATCTCGAGTCTGATCATGCACTGATCACGTGGCTATCATGCACTGCTCACGTGGCTGATCATGCATGATCACGCAGCTACCATGTACTGGTCACATGACTGATCATGCACTGATCACGTGACTGATCATGCAGTGATCACGTGGCTATCATGAACTACTCACGTGGCTGATCATGCAATGATCATGTAGCTACCATGTACAGGTCACGTGAATGATCATACACCCATCAGGTGACTGATCATGCACTGATCACGTGGCTATCATGCACTGATCACGAGACTGATCATGCACTGTTCACGTCTATATCATGCAGTGATCACATGACTGCCCGTGCACTGATCACGTGGATGATCATACACTAATCTTGTGACAGATCATGCACTGATCACGTGGCTGATCATGCACTGATACCGTGACTGAGCATGGACTGATCACATGACTATCATGTAGTGATCACGTGACTTAATGGCACTGATCATGTGACTGATCATGCGCTGATCATGTTTGCTATCATACACTGATCATGTGCCTCTGGAGGCAATAAACAAAGAGCTGAGTAGGCACGAATCAAACAGTCAGCAGGCAATAATCATGGAACTCAGCTGTGAGGAATCATGCTGCTCAGCTGGCAATAATCAAGCAGCTGAGCAGGCAGGAATTACGCAGCACAGCTGGCAATTGTCAAGCAGATGACAGGCAGGAATCGTGCAGCTCAGCTGGCAATTGTCAAGCAGATGACAGGCAGGAATCGTGCAGCTCAGCTGGCAATTGTCAAGCAGATGAGCAGACAGTAATCACGCAGCTCAGCAGGCCCAGATCACGTGACTGAGCATGCACTGTTCACGTGGCTGATCATACACTGATCACGTGATGATCATGCACTGATCACTTGGATATCATGCACTGATCACGTGGCTGATCATACACTGTTCACGTGTCTGACCATGCACTGATCACGTGGCTGATCATGCACTGATCACGTAACTGATCATGCACTGATCACGTGGCTATCATGCTCTGCTCACGTGGCTGATCATGCACCGATCACGTGGCAACCATGTACTGGTCACGTGACTGATCATGCACTGATCACGTAATTGATCCTGCACTGATCACGTGGCTCATCATGCACTGATCACGTGGCTGATCATACACTATCACGTGACTGATCATGCACTGATCACGTGGCTATCATGCACTGATCACGTGGCTATCATGCACTGATCACGTGGCTGATCATGCACTGATCACGTGAGCTGATCATGCACTGATCACGTGACTGATCATGCACTGATCACGTATTGATCATGCACTGATCACGTGACTGATCATGCACTGATCACGTAACTGATCATGCACTGATCACGTAACTGATCATGCACTGATCACGTGGCTATCATGCACTGCTCACGTGGCTGATCATGCAATGATCACGTAGCTGACCATGTACTGGTCACGTGACTGATCATGCACTGATCACGTGGCTGGTCATACACTGATCACGTGCCTGGTCATGCACTGATCACGTGGCTGATCATGCACTGATCACGTGACTGATCATGCACTGATCTCGTGTCTGATCACGCACTGATCACGTGGCTATCATGCACTGCTCACGTGGCTGATCATGCATGATCACGCAGCTACCATGTACTGGTCACATGACTGATCATGCACTGATCACGTGACTGATCATGCAGTGATCACGTGGCTATCATGAACTACTCACGTGGCTGATCATGCAATGATCATGTAGCTACCATGTACAGGTCACGTGAATGATCATACACCCATCAGGTGACTGATCATGCACTGATCACGTGGCTATCATGCACTGCTCACGAGACTGATCATGCACTGTTCACGTCTATATCATGCACTGATCACATGACTGCCCGTGCACTGATCACGTGGATGATCATACACTAATCTTGTGAGATCATGCACTGATCACGTGGCTGATCATGCACTGATACCGTGACTGAGCATGGACTGATCACATGACTATCATGTAGTGATCACGTGACTTAATGGCGCTGATCATGTGACTGATCATGCGCTGATCATGTTTGCTATCATACACTGATCATGTGCCTCTGGAGGCAATAAACAAAGAGCTGAGTAGGCACGAATCAAACAGTCAGCAGGCAATAATCATGGAACACAGTGTGAGGAATCATGCTGCTCAGCTGGCAATAATCAAGCAGCTGAGCAGGCAGGAATTACGCAGCACAGCTGGCAATTGTCAAGCAGATGACAGGCAGGAATCGTGCAGCTCAGCTGGCAATTGTCAAGCAGATGAGCAGACAGTAATCACGCAGCTCAGCAGGCCCAGATCACGTGACTGAGCATGCACTGTTCACGTGGCTGATCATACACTGATCACGTGATGATCATGCACTGATCACGTGGCTATCATGCACTGATCACGTGGCTGATCATGCACTGTTCATGTGTCTGACCATGCACTGATCACGTGGCTGATCATACACTGCTCACGTAACTGATCATGCACTGATCACGTGGCTATCATGCACTGCTCACGTGGCTGATCATGCAATGATCACGTAGCAACCATGCACTGGTCACGTGACTGATCATGCACTGATCACGTAATTAATCCTGCACTGATCACGTGGCTCATCATGCACTGATCACGTGGCTGATCACACATGATCACGTGACTGATCATGCACTGATCACGTGGCTGTCATGCACTGATCACGTGGCTATCATGCACTGATCACGTGGCTGATCATGCTGATCACGTGACTGATCATGCACTGATCACGTGACTGATCATGCACTGATCACGTGGCTATCATGCACTGCTCACGTGGCTGATCATGCATGATCATGTAGCTACCATGTACTGGTCACGTGACTGATCATGCACTGATCACGTGACTGATCATGCACTGATCACGTGGCTATCATGCACTATCACGTGGCTGATCATGCACTGATCACGAGACTGATCATGCACTGTTCACGTCTATATCATGCACTGATCACATGACTGCCCGTGCACTGATCACGTGGATGATCATACACTAATCTTGTGACAGATCATGCACTGATCACGTGGCTGATCATGCACTGATACCGTGACTGAGCATGGACTGATCACATGACTATCATGTAGTGATCACGTGACTTAATGGCGCTGATCATGTGACTGATCATGCGCTGATCATGTTTGCTATCATACACTGATCATGTGCCTCTGGAGGCAATAAACAAAGAGCTGAGTAGGCACGAATCAAACAGTCAGCAGGCAATAATCATGGAACACAGGTGTGAGGAATCATGCTGCTCAGCTGGCAATAATCAAGCAGCTGAGCAGGCAGGAATTACGCAGCACAGCTGGCAATTGTCAAGCAGATGACAGGCAGGAATCGTGCAGCTCAGCTGGCAATTGTCAAGCAGATGAGCAGACAGTAATCACGCAGCTCAGCAGGCCCAGATCACGTGACTGAGCATGCACTGTTCACGTGGCTGATCATACACTGATCACGTGATGATCATGCACTGATCACGTGGATATCATGCACTGATCACGTGGCTGATCATACACTGTTCACGTGTTTGACCATGCACTGATCACGTGGCTGATCATACACTGCTCACGTAACTGATCATGCACTGATCACGTGGCTATCATGCACTGATCACGTGGCTGAACATGCACTGTTCACGTGGCTGATCACACACTGTCACGTGACATATCATGCACTGATCACGTGGCACTCATGCACTGATCACGTGGCTGATCATACTCTGCTCACGTAACTCATGCACACATCACGTGGCTATCATGCACTGCTCACGTGGCTGATCATGCAATGATCACGTAGCAACCATATACTGGTCACGTGACTGATCATGCACTGATCACGTAACTGATCATGCACTGATCACGTGGCTGATCATGCACTGATCACGTGACTGATCATGCACTGATCACGTGGATATCAAGCACTGATCACGTGGCTGATCATGCACTGTTCACGTGGCTGACCATGCACTGATCACGTGACTGATCATGCACTGATCACGTAACTGATCATGCACTGATCACGTGGCTATCATGCACTGATCATGGCTGATCATGCACTGATCACGTGGCTGATCACACACTGTCACGTGACTATCATGCACTGATCACGTGGCACTCACTCACGTGGCTGATCATACACTGATCACGTGACTCATGCAAAGATCACGTAGCTATCATGCTGATCACGTGACTGATCATGCACTGATCACGTAACTATCATGCACTGATCATGTGACTGATCATGCACTGATCACGTGAATGATCATGCACTGATCACGTGACTGATCATGCACTGATCACGTGACTGATCATGCACTGATCACGTGGCTATCATGCACTGATCACGTGGCTGATCATGCACTGATCACGTGGCTATCATGCACTGATCACGTGGCTGATCATGCACTGATCACGTGACTGATCATGCACTGATCACGTGGCATCATGCACTGATCACATGGCTATCATGCACTGATCACGTGGCTGATCATGCAATGATCACGTAGCTACCATGTACTGGTCACGTGACTGATCATGCACTGATCACGTAATTGATCATGCACTGATCACGTGGCTGATCATGCTGATCACGTGGCTGATCACACTGATCACGTGACTGATCATGCACTGATCGTGAATGATCATACACTGATCACGTGGCTATCATGCACTGATCACGTGGCTAACATGCACTGATCACGTGGCTGATCATGCACGGATCACGTGACTGATCATGCACTGATCACGTGGCTATCATGCACTGATCACGTGGCTATCATGCACTGATCACGTGGCTGATCATGCAATGATCACGAGCTGCCATGCACTGGTCACGTGACTGATCACACTGATCACGTGACTGATCATGCACTGATCACGTGGCTGATCATGCACTGATCACGTGGCTGATCATGCAGAGATCACGTGACTGATCATGCACTGATCACGTGGCTATCATGCACTGCTCACGTGGCTGATCATGCACGATGCTAGCTACCATGTACTGTCACATGACTGATCATGCACTGATCACATAATTGATCATGCACTGCTCACCTGGCTTATCATGCATTGATCATGTGACTGATCATGTGCTGATCATGTTTGGTGTCACACACTGATCATGTGCCTATGGAGGCAATGAACATAGAGCTGAGTAGGCAGGAATCAGTCAGCAGGCTATAATCATGTAATTCACCTCTGAGAAATCATGCTGCTGAGCTGGCAATAATCAAGTAGATGAGCAGGCAGGAATTACGCAGCACAGGTGGCAATTGTCAAGCAGCTGACAGGCAGGAATCGTGCAGCTCAGCTGGCAATTGTCAAGCAGATGAGCAGACAGTAATCACGCAGCTCAGCAGGCCCTGATCACGTGACTGAGCATGCACTGTTCACGTGGCTGATCACACACCTATCACATGACTGATCATGCACTGATCATGTGAATGATCATGCACTGATCACGTGGCTATCATGCACTGATCACTTGGCTGGACATACACTGATCACGTGCCTGGTCATGCACTGATCACGTGGCTGATCATGCACTGATCACGTGACTGATCATGCACTGATCTCGTGTCTGATCATGCACTGATCACGTGGCTATCATGCACTGCTCACGTGGCTGATCATGCCATGATCACGCAGCTACCATGTACTGGTCACATGACTGATCATGCACTGATCACGTGACTGATCATGCAGTGATCACGTGGCTATCATGAACTACTCACGTGGCTGATCATGCAATGATCATGTAGCTACCATGTACAGGTCACGTGAATGATCATACACCCATCAGGTGACTGATCATGCACTGATCACGTGGCTATCATGCACTGATCACGAGACTGATCATGCACTGTTCACGTCTATATCATGCACTGATCACATGACTGCCCGTGCACTGATCACGTGGATGATCATACACTAATCTTGTGACAGATCATGCACTGATCACGTGGCTGATCATGCACTGATACCGTGACTGAGCATGGACTGATCACATGACTATCATGTAGTGATCACGTGACTTAATGGCGCTGATCATGTGACTGATCATGCGCTGATCATGTTTGCTATCATACACTGATCATGTGCCTCTGGAGGCAATAAACAAAGAGCTGAGTAGGCACGAATCAAACAGTCAGCAGGCAATAATCATGGAACTCAGGTGTGAGGAATCATGCTGCTCAGCTGGCAATAATCAAGCAGCTGAGCAGGCAGGAATTACGCAGCACAGCTGGCAATTGTCAAGCAGATGACAGGCAGGAATCGTGCAGCTCAGCTGGCAATTGTCAAGCAGATGAGCAGACAGTAATCACGCAGCTCAGCAGGCCCAGATCACGGGACTGAGCATGCACTGTTCACGTGGCTGATCATACACTGATCACGTGATGATCATGCACTGATCACTTGGATATCATGCACTGATCACGTGGCTGATCATACACTGTTCACGTGTCTGACCATGCACTGATCACGTGGCTGATCATACACTGCTCACGTAACTGATCATGCACTGATCACGTGGCTATCATGCACTGATCACGTGGCTGAACATGCACTGTTCACGTGGCTGATCACACACCTGTCACGTGACATATCATGCACTGATCACGTGGCACTCATGCACTGATCACGTGGCTGATCATACTCTGCTCACGTAACTCATGCACACATCACGTGGCTATCATGCACTGCTGACGTGGCTCGTCATGGAATGATCGTAGCAACCATATACTGGTGCACGTGACTGATCATGCAAGATCACGTAAATGATCATGCACTGTCCACGTGACTGATCATGTACTGATCACGTGACTGATCATGCACTGACCACATGGCTATCATGCTCTTCTCACGTGGCTGATCATGCAATGATCACGCTAACCATGTACTGGTCACGTGACTGATCATGCACTGATCACGTAATTGATCTGCACTGATCACGTGGCTCATCATGCACTGATCACGTGGCTGATCATACATGTATCACGTGACTGATCATGCACTGATCACGTGGCTATCATGCACTGATCACGTGGCTGATCATGCACTGATCACGTGGATATCATGCACTGATCACGTGGCTGATCACACGTATCACATGACTGATCATGCACTGATCACGTGGCTATCATGCACTGATCACGTGGCTATCATGCACTGATCCAATGTGGCTGATCAGGCACTGATCACGTAGCTACCATGCACTGATCACGTGACTGATCATGCACTGATCACGTGGCTGATCATGCACTGATCACGTGGCTGATCATGCACTGATCACGTGGCTGATCATACACGGATCACATAACTGATCATGCACTGATCACGTGACTGATCATGCACTGATCACGTGGCTATCATGCACTGATCATGGCTGACATGCACTGATCACGTGCCTGATCATGCACTGATCACGTGGCTGATCATGCACTGATCGTGGCTGTCATGCACTGATCACGTGGCTGATCATGCAATGCGTAGCTACCATGTACAGGTCACGTGGCTGATCATACACCCATCACGTGACTGATCATGCACTGATCACGTGGCTATCATGCACTGATCACGAGACTGATCATGCACTGTTCAGGTCTATATCATGCACAGATCACATGACTGCCCGTGCACTGATCACGTGGATGATCATACACTAATCTTGTGAAAGATCATGCACTGATCACGTGGCTGATCATGCACTGATACCGTGACTGAGCATGGACTGATCACATGACTATCATGTAGTGATCACGTGACTTAATGGCGCTGATCATGTGACTGATCATGCGCTGATCATGTTTGCTATCATACACTGATCATGTGCCTCTGGAGGCAATAAACAAAGAGCTGAGTAGGCACGAATCAAACAGTCAGCAGGCAATAATCATGGAACTCAGGTGTGAGAATCATGCTGCTCAGCTGGCAATAATCAAGCAGCTGAGCAGGCAGGAATTACGCAGCACAGCTGGCAATTGTCAAGCAGATGACAGGCAGGAATCGTGCAGCTCAGCTGGCAATTGTCAAGCAGATGATCAGACAGTTATCACGCAGCTCAGCAGGCCCAGATCACGTGACTGAGCATGCACTGTTCACGTGGCTGATCATACACTGATCACGTGATGATCATGCACTGATCACTTGGATATCATGCACTGATCACGTGGCTGATCATGCACTGTTCACGTGTCTGACCATGCACTGATCACGTGGCTGATCATACACTGCTCACGTAACTGATCATGCACTGATCACGTGGCTATCATGCACTGATCACGTGGCTGATCATGCGATCACGTAACAACCATGTACTGATCACGTGACTGATCATGCACTGATCACGTGACTGATCATGCACTGATCACGTGACTGATCATGCACTGATCATGGCTGATCACCATACATACGTGACTGATATGCACTGATCACGTGGCTATCATGCACTGATCACGTGGCTATCATGCTGATCACGTGGCTGATCATGCACTGATCACGTGACTGATCATGCACTGATCACGTGACTGATCATGCACTGATCACGTGGCTATCATGCACTGCTCACGTGGCTGATCATGCATGATCACGCAGCTACCATGTACTGGTCACGTGACTGATCATGCACTGATCACGTGACTGATCATGCACTGATCACGTGGCTATCATGCACTGATCACGTGGCTGATCATGCACTGATCACGAGACTGATCATGCACTGTTCACGTCTATATCATGCACTGATCACATGACTGCCCGTGTACTGATCACGTGGATGATCATACACTAATCTTGTGACAGATCATGCACTGATCACGTGGCTGATCATGCACTGATACCGTGACTGAGCATGGACTGATCACATGACTATCATGTAGTGATCACGTGACTTAATGGCGCTGATCATGTGACTGATCATGCGCTGATCATGTTTGCTATCATACACTGATCATGTGCCTCTGGAGGCAATAAACAAAGAGCTGAGTAGGCACGAATCAAACAGTCAGCAGGCAATAATCATGGAACTCAGGTGTGAGGAATCATGCTGCTCAGCTGGCAATAATCAAGCAGCTGAGCAGGCAGGAATCGTGCAGCTCAGCTGGCAATTGTCAAGCAGATGAGCAGCCAGTAATCACGCAGCTCAGCAGGCCCAGATCACGTGACTGAGCATGCACTGTTCACGTGGCTGATCATACACTGATCACGTGATGATCATGCACTGATCACGTGGATATCATGCACTGATCACGTGGCTGATCATCACTGTTCACGTGTCTGACCATGCACTGATCACGTGGCTGATCATACACTGCTCACGTAACTGATCATGCACTGATCACGTGGCTATCATGCACTGATCACGTGGCTGAACATGCACTGTTCACGTGGCTGATCACACTGTCACGTGACATATCATGCACTGATCACGTGGCACTCATGCACTGATCACGTGGCTGATCATACTCTGCTCACGTAACTGATCATGCACACATCACGTGGCTATCATGCACTTATCACGTGGCTCGTCATGGACTGATCACTTGGCACATATACTGGTAACGTGACTGATCATGCACAGATCACGTAACTGATCATGCACTGTTCACGTGGCTGATCATGTACTGATCACGTGACTGATCATGCACTGATCACGTGGCTATCATGCACTGCTCACGTGGCTGATCATGCACTGATCACGTAGCAACCATGTACTGTCACGTGACTGATCATGCACTGATCACGTAATTGATCATGCACTGATCACGTGGATCATCATACACTGATCACGTGGCTGATCACACATGATCACGTGACTGATCATGCACTGATCACGTGGCTATCATGCACTGATCACATGGCTATCATGAACTGATCACGTGGCTGATCATGCAATGATCACGTAGCTGCCATGTACTGGTCACGTGACTGATCATGCACTGATCACATAACTGATCATGCACTGATCACGTGGCTGATCATGCACTGATCACGTGGCTGATCACACTGATCACGTGACTGATCATGTACAGTCACGTGACTGATCATGCACTGATCACGTGGCTATCATGCACTGATCACGTGGATATCATGCACTGATCACGTGGCTGATCACATACGTATCGTGACTGATCATGCACTGATCACGTGGCTATCATGCACTGATCACGTGGCTATCATGCAATGCTCACGTGGCTGATCATGCAATGATCACAGTGCCATGCACTGGTCACGTGACTGATCATGCACTGATCACGTAATTGATCATGCACTGATCATGTGACTGATCATGCACTGATCACGTGGCTGATCATGCACTGATCACGTGACTGATCATGCACTGATCACGTGGCTATCATGCACTGCTCACGTGGCTGATCATGCACTGTCACGCTGTGTCCCTTTGGTCACATGACTGATCATGCACTGATCATAATGATCATGCACTGATCACGTGCTGATCATGCACTGATCATGTGACTGATCATGCGCTGATCATGTTTGGTGTCATACACTGATCATGTGCCTCTGGAGGCAATGAACAAAGGCTGAGTAGGCACGAATCAGTCAGCAGGCTATAATCATGGAACTCAGCTCTGAGAAATCATGCTGCTCAGCTGGCAATAATCAAGCAGCTGAGCAGGCAGGAATTACGCAGCACAGGTGGCAATTGTCAAGCAGATGACAGGCAGGAATCGTGCAGCTCAGCTGGCAATTGTCAAGCAGATGAGCAGACAGTAATCACGCAGCTCAGCAGGCCCTGATCACGTGACTGAGCATGCACTGTTCACGTGGCTGATCACACACCGATCACATGACTGATCATGCACTGATCATGTGGATGATCATGCACTGATCACGTGGCTATCATACACTGATCACGTGGCTGATCATGCACTGATCACGTGGCTGATCATGCACTGATCACGTGGCTGATCATGCACTGATCACGTGACTGATCATGCACTGATCGTGGCTGATCATGCACTGATCACGTGGCTATCATGCACTGCTCACGTGGCTGATCATGCCATGATCACGCCTTACCATGTACTGGTCACGTGACTGATCATGCACTGATCACGTGACTGATCATGCACTGATCACGTGGCTATCATGCACTGATCACGTGGCTGATCATGCAAGGATCACGTGGCTACCATGTACTGTCCGTGATGATCATGCACTGATCACGTAACTGATCATGCACTGATCACGTGGCTCATCATGCACTGATCACGTGGCTGATCATGCATGATCACGTGACTGATCATGCACTGATCACGTGGCTGATCATGCACTGATCACGTGGCTATCATGCACTGATCACGTGGCTGATCATGCAATGATCACGTAGCTACCATGTACTGGTCATGTGACTGATCATGCACTGATCACGTGATTGATCATGCACTGATCACGTGGCTGATCATGCACTGATCCGTGGCTGATCACACACGTATCACGTGACTGATCATGCACTGATCACGTGACTGATCATGCACTGATCACGTGGCTATCACACTGCTGCACAATCACGTGGCTAACATGCACTGATCACGTGGCTGATCACACACGTATCACATGACTGATCATGCACTGATCACGTGGCTATCATGCACTGATCACGTGGCTATCATGCACTGATCACGTGGCTGATCATGCAATGATCACGTAGCTGCCATGCACTGGTCACGTGACTGATCATGCACTGATCAGGTAATTGATCATGCACTGATCATGTGACTGATCATGCACTGATCACGTAACTGATCATGCACTGATCACGTGCTGATCATGCTGCTCCAGATCACGTGGCTATCATGCACTGCTCGTGGCTGATCATGCAATGATCACGCAGCTACCATGTACTTGTCACATGACTGATCATGCACTGATCACATAATTGATCATGCTGATCACCTGGCTTATCATGCACTGATCATGTGACTGATCATGCGCTGATCATGTTTGGTGTCACACACTGATCATGTGCCTATGGAGGCAATGAACAAAGAGCTGAGTAGGCACGAATCTGATCAGCAGGCAATAATCATGGAACTCAGCTCTGAGAAATCATGCTGCTCAGCTGGCAATAATCAAGCAGATGAGCAGGCAGGAATCACGGCACAGCTGGCAATTGTCAAGCAGATGACAGGCAGGAATCGTGCAGCTCAGCTGGCAATTGTCAAGCAGATGAGCAGACAGTAATCACGCAGCTCAGCAGGCCTGATCACGTGACTGAGCATGCACTGTTCACGTGGCTGATCACACACTGATCACGTGACTGATCATGCACTGATCACGTGACTGATCATGCACTGATCACGTGGCTATCATGCACTGATCACGTGGCTGATCATGCACTGATCACGTGGCTGATCATGCACTGATCACGTGGCTGATCATGCACTGATCACGTGACTGATCATGCACTGATCACGTGACTGATCATGCACTGATCACGTGGCTATCATGCACTGATCACGTGGCTGATCATGCACTGATCACGCAGCTACCATGCACTGATCACATGACTGATCATGCACTGATCACGTGACTGATCATGCACTGATCACGTGGCTATCATGCACTGACTCACGTGGCTGATCATGCAATGATCATGTAGCTACCATGTACAGTCACGTGAATGATCATACACCCATCAGGTGACTGATCATGCACTGATCACGTGGCTATCATGCACTGATCACGGGACTGATCATGCACTGTTCACGTCTATATCATGCACTGATCACATGACTGCCCGTGCACTGATCACGTGGATGATCATACACTAATCTTGTGACAGATCATGCACTGATCACGTGGCTGATCATGCACTGATACCGTGACTGAGCATGGACTGATCACATGACTATCATGTAGTGATCACGTGACTTATCAGCTGATCATGTGACTGATCATGCGCTGATCATGTTTGCTATCATACACTGATCATGTGCCTCTGGAGGCAATAAACAAAGAGCTGAGTAGGCACGAATCAAACAGTCAGCAGGCAATAATCATGGAACTCAGGTGTGAGGAATCATGCTGCTCAGCTGGCAATAATCAAGCAGCTGAGCAGGCAGAATTACGCAGCACAGCTGGCAATTGTCAAGCAGATGACAGGCAGGAATCGTGCAGCTCAGCTGGCAATTGTCAAGCAGATGAGCAGACAGTAATCACGCAGCTCAGCAGGCCCAGATCACGTGACTGAGCATGCACTGTTCACGTGGCTGATCATACACTGATCACGTGATGATCATGCACTGATCACTTGGATATCATGCACTGATCACGTGGCTGATCATACACTGTTCACGTGTCTGACCATGCACTGATCACGTGGCTGATCATACACTGCTCACGTAACTGATCATGCACTGATCACGTGGCTATCATGCACTGATCACGTGGCTGAACATGCACTGTTCACGTGGCTGATCACACACCTGTCACGTGACATATCATGCACTGATCACGTGGCACTCATGCACTGATCACGTGGCTGATCATACTCTGCTCACGTAACTCATGCACACATCACGTGGCTATCATGCACTGCTCACGTGGCTCGTCATGGAATGATCACGTAGCTACCATATACTGGTCATGTGACTGATCATGCACAGATCACGTCAATGATCATGCACTGTTCAAGTGACTGATCATGTACTGATCACGTGACTGATCATGCACTGATCACGTGGCTATCATGCTCTGCTCATGTGGCTGATCATGCAAGGATCACGTAGCAACCATGTACTGTCACGTGACTGATCATGCACTGATCACGTGACTGATCATGCACTGATCACGTGGCTCATCATGCACTGATCACGTGGCTGATCACACATGTATCACGTGACTGATCATGCACTGATCACGTGGCTCTCATGCACTGATCATGTGGCTATCATGCACTGATCACGTAGCTATCATGAACTGATCACGTGGCTGATCACGCAATGATCACGTAGCTACCATGTACTGGTCATGTGACTGATCATGCACTGATCACGTAATTGATCATGCACTGATCACATGGCTCATCACGCTGATCCGGTGGCTGATCACACTCGTATCACGTGACTGATCATGCACAGATCACGTGAATAATCATGAAGTGATCACGTGGCTATCCTGCACTGATCACGTGGATAACATGCACTGATCACGTGGCTGATCACACCGTATCACGTGACTAATCATGCACTGATCACGTGGCTATCATGCACTGATCACGTGGCTATCATGCACTGATCACGTGGCTGATCATGCAATGATCACGGAGCTGCCATGCACTGGTCACGTGACTGATCATGCACTGATCAGGTAATTGATCATGCACTGATCATGTGACTGATCATGCACAGATCACGTGCTGATCAGCAGAGATCACGTGACTGATCATGCACTGATCACGTGGCTATCATGCACTGCTCACGTGGCTGATCATGCAATGATCACGCAGCTACCATGTACTTGTCACATGACTGATCATGCACTGATCACATAATTGATCATGCACTGATCACCTGGCTTATCATGCATTGATCATGTGACTGATCATGTGCTGATCATGTTTGGTGTCACACACTGATCATGTGTCTATGGAGGCAATGAACATAGAGCTGAGTAGGCAGGAATCAGTCAGCAGGCTATAATCATGTAATTCACCTCTGAGAAATCATGCTGCTGAGCTGGCAATAATCAAGTAGATGAGCAGGCAGGAATCACGCAGCACAGGTGGCAATTGTCAAGCAGCTGACAGGCAGGAATCGTGCAGCTCAGCTGGCAATTGTCAAGCAGATGAGCAGACAGTAATCACGCAGCTCAGCAGGCCCTGATCACGTGACTGAGCATGCACTGTTCACGTGGCTGATCACACACCTATCACATGACTGATCATGCACTGATCATGTGACTGATCATGCACTGATCACGTGGCTATCATGCACTGATCACTTGGCTGGACATACACTGATCACGTGCCTGGTCATGCACTGATCACGTGGCTGATCATGCACTGATCACGTGACTGATCATGCACTGATCTCGTGTCTGATCACGTACTGATCACGTAGCTATCATGCACTGCTCATGTGGCTGATCATGCGATGATCACGCAGCTACCATGTACTGGTCACATGACTGATCATGCACTGATTACGTGACTGTCATGCACTGATCTCGTGTCTGATCATGCACTGATCACGTGGCTATCATGCACTGCTCACGTGGCTGATCATGTCATGATCACGCAGCTACCATTACTGGTCACATGACTGATCATGCACTGATCACGTGACTGATCATGCAGTGATCACGTGGCTATCATGAACTACTCACGTGGCTGATCATGCAATGATCATGTAGCTACCATGTACAGGTCACGTGAATGATCATACACCCATCAGGTGACTGATCATGCACTGATCACGTGGCTATCATGCACTGATCACTAGACTGATCATGCACTGTTCACGTCTATGCCATGCACTGATCACATGACTGCCCGTGCACTGATCACGTGGATGATAATACACTAATCTTGTGACAGATCATGCACTGATCACGTGGCTGATCATGCACTGATACCGTGACTGAGCTTGGACTGATCACATGACTATCATGTAGTGATCACGTGACTTAATGGCGCTGATCATGTGACTGATCATGCGCTGATCATGTTTGCTATCATACACTGATCATGTGCCTCTAGAGGCAATAAACAAAGAGCTGAGTAGGCACGAATCAAACAGTCAGCAGGCAATAATCATGGAACTCAGCTGTGACGAATCATGCTGCTCAGCTGGCAATAATCAAGCACGTGACCAGGCAGGAATCACGCAGCTCAGCTGGCAATTGTCAAGCAGATGAGCCGACAGGAATCACGCAGCTCAGCTGGCAATTGTCATGCAGATGAGCCGGCAGAATCACGCAGCTCAGCAGGCCCTGATCACGTGACTCTGCAGGCACTGATCACGTGGCTGATCAAGTCCAGATCACGTGACTGAGCATGCACTGATCACGTGGCTATCATGCACTGATGACGTGAATGCGCATGCACTGATGACGTGGCTGATCGGGCACTGATCACATGGCTCATCATGCACTGATCACGTGTTTATCAGGCAATGATCAGTGACTGACAGGCGCTGATCATGGGACTGTGCACACTGATCACGTGGCTATCATGCACTGATCACGTGACTGCGCATGCACTGATGACGTGGCTGTTCGGGCACTGATCACGTGTTTATCGGGCAGTGATCAGTGACTGACAGGCGCTGATCAGGGGACTGTGCACGCACTGATCAGGTGGCTGATCAGGAACTGACCACCTGACCTCGCATGCAGTGATCACGTGGCTGGTCGATCACTGATCACGTGTTTATCATACGGTGATCACGTGACTGTGAGGCGCTGATCACGTGAATGTGCCGTCAGTGATCACGTGGCTGAGCAGGCACTGATATCGTGACTGAGCATGCACTGATCATGTGCCGGGAGCCGGGGAGGCATTCCACTCTGGACAAAGGTCATGAGGAAAGAGGCTCGGCATACGCAAATGCGGGATCGAGCCTCAGGAGTCCACCCGGATATTCTCGAGCATCTCCCCCCAAAAAACCGGAGTCTGCCTACTCTATTGCTTAGTGCTCACACCTCTGATTTCACTGGGGGCTGTCCCCCACCACCATCTCGCTCTCTCTGTCAAAGAGTTAAATTAGAGCTCCAATTCATAAAGTTCCTTGTCATTCTTCCCTTTAACTTCCAGCTGTGTCTCCATCTGGAGCGCGGAACCCACCACGCTTACTAATTATGCCTGGGCTGCTAAGACCCACTCGAGAAGGTGTCTAGGGTGAGGCACCTTTCGCTATTCGAGAGGGCGCCTGCGGCCTACGTAAGTGGTGCAAACTTCTTGTCTTGAAGTTTGATTGGTCTTCCGCGTAAACCAAGCTACTCAGTCTCTTTTCTCCACCGAATTTTCCTACTGAGCTCTCCTCATACTATTATTCTTGACATCTCTGATTAGCGTATAAATAGTCGCCTAGGCCATCTCTCCTTCGAATACCCTGGATCAGTTGGGGCTGGTCCCCGGCAGGTGGCGACCGATCAGGGACCTCAGGAGGCAATACTCAAAGAGCTGAGCAGACACGAACCACGCAACCAGCAGGCAATAGGCATGGAGCTCAGCAGTGACGAATCATGCTGCTCAACTGGCAATAATCAAGCACGTGACCAGGCAGGAATCACGCAGCTCAGCTGGCAATTGTCAAGCAGATGAGCCGACAGGAATCACGCAGCTCAGCTGGCAATTGTCATGCAGATGAGCCGGCAGGAATCACGCAGCTCAGCAGGCCCTGATCACGTGACTCTGCAGGCACTGATCACGTGGCTGATCAAGTCCAGATCACGTGACTGAGCATGCACTGATCACGTGGCTATCATGCACTGATGACGTGAATGCGCATGCACTGATGACGTGGCTGATCGGGCACTGATCACATGGCTCATCATGCACTGATCACGTGTTTATCAGGCAATGATCAGTGACTGACAGGCGCTGATCATGGGACTGTGCACGCACTGATCACGTGGCTATCATGCACTGATCACGTGACTGCGCATGCACTGATGACGTGGCTGTTCGGGCACTGATCACGTGTTTATCGGGCAGTGATCAGTGACTGACAGGCGCTGATCAGGGGACTGTGCACGCACTGATCAGGTGGCTGATCAGGAACTGACCACCTGACCTCGCATGCAGTGATCACGTGGCTGGTCGATCACTGATCACGTGTTTATCATAGGGTGATCACGTGACTGTGAGGCGCTGATCACGTGAATGTGCCGTCAGGGATCACGTGGCTGAGCAGGCACTGATATCGTGACTGAGCATGCACTGATCATGTGCCGGGAGCCGGGGAGGCATTCCACTCTGGACAAAGGTCATGAGGAAAGAGGCTGGGCATACGCAAATGCGGGATCGAGCCTCAGGAGTCCCCCCGGATGTTCTCGAGCATCTCCCCCAAAAAAACCGGAGTCTGCCTACTGTATTGCTTTGTGCTCTCACCTCTGATTTCACTGGGGGCTGTCCCCCACCACCATCTCGCTCTCTCTGTCAAAGAGTTAACTTACAGCTCCAATTCATAAAGTTCCTTGTCATTCTTCCCTTTAACTTCCAGCTGAGTCTCCATCTGGAGCGCGGAACCCACCACGCTTACTAATTATGCCTGGGCTGCTAAGACCCACTCGAGAAGGTGTCTAGGGTGAGGCACCTTTCGCTATTCGAGAGGGCGCCTGCGGCCTACGTAAGTGGTGCAAACTTCTTGTCTTGAAGTTTGATTGGTCTTCCGCGTAAACCAAGCTACTCAGTCTCTTTTCTCCACCGAATTTTCCTACTGAGCTCTCCTCATACTATTATTCTTGACATCTCTGATTAGCATATAAATAGTCGCCTAGGCCATCTCTCCTTCGAATACCCTGGATCAGTTGGGGCTGGTCCCCGGCAGGTGGTGACCGAACAGGGACCTCAGGAGGCAATACTCAAAGAGCTGAGCAGACACGAACCACACAATCAGCAGGCAATAAGCATGGAGCTCAGCAGTGACGAATCATGCTGCTCAACTGGCAATAATCAAGCACGTGACCAGGCAGGAATCACGCAGCTCAGGTGGCAATTGTCAAGCAGATGAGCCGACAGGAATCACGCAGCTCAGCTGGCAATTGTCATGCAGATGAGCCGGCAGGAATCACGCAGCACAGCAGGCCCTGATCACGTGACTCTGCAGGCACTGATCACGTGGCTGATCAAGTCCAGAACACGTGACTGAGCATGCACTGATCACGTGGCTATCATGCACTGATGACGTGACTGCGCATGCACTGATGACGTGGCTGATCGGGCACTGATCACATGGCTCATCATGCACTGATCACTTGTTTATCAGGCAATGATCAGTGACTCACAGGCGCTGATCATGGGACTGTGCACGCACTGATCACGTGACTATCATGCACTGATCACGTGACTGCGCATACACTGATGACGTGGCTGTTCGGGCACTGATCACGTGTTTATCAGGCAGTGATCAGTGACTGACAGGCGCTGATCAGGGGACTGTGCACGCACTGATCAGGTGGCTGATCAGGAACTGACCACCTGTCCGCGCATGCAGTGATCACGTGGCTGGTCGTTCACTGATCACGTGTTTATCATAGGGTGATCACGTGACTGAGAGCGCTGATCACGTGACTGTGCCGTCAGTGATCACGTGGCTGAGCAGGCACTGATATCGTGACTGAGCATGCACTGATCATGTGCCGGGAGCCGGGAGGCCTTCCACTCTGGACAAAGGTCATGAGGAAGGAGGCTCGGCATACGCAAATGCGGGATCGAGCCTCAGGAGTCCACCCGGATATTCTCGAGCATCTCCCCCCAAAAAACCGGAGTCTGCCTACTCTATTGCTTTGTGCTCTCACCTCTGATTTCACTGGGGGCTGTCCCCCACCACCATCTCGCTCTCTCTGTCAAAGAGTTAAATTAGAGCTCCAATTCATAAAGTTCCTTGTCATTCTTCCCTTTAACTTCCAGCTGAGTCTCCATCTGGAGCGCGGAACCCACCACGCTTACTAATTATGCCTGGGCTGCTAAGACCCACTCGAGAAGGTGTCTAGGGTGAGGCACCTTTCGCTATTCGAGAGGGCGCCTGCGGCCTACGTAAGTGGTGCAAACTTCTTGTCTTGAAGTTTGATTGGTCTTCCGCGTAAACCAAGCTACTCAGTCTCTTTTCTCCACCGAATTTTCCTACTGAGCTCTCCTCATACTATTATTCTTGACATCTCTGATTAGCATATAAATAGTCGCCTAGGCCATCTCTCCTTCGAATACCCTGGATCAGTTGGGGCTGGTCCGCGGCAGGTGGCGACCGAACAGGGACCTCAGGAGGCAATACTCAAAGAGCTGAGCAGACACGAACCACGCAATCAGCAGGCAATAAGCATGGAGCTCAGCAGTGACGAATCATGCTGCTCAACTGGCAATAATCAAGCACGTGACCAGGCAGGAATCACGCAGCTCCGCTGGCAATTGTCAAGCAGATGAGCCGACAGGAATCACGCAGCTCAGCTGGCAATTGTCATGCAGATGAGCCGGCAGGAATCACGCAGATCAGCAGGCCCTGATCACGTGACTCTGCAGGCACTGATCACGTGGCTGATCAAGTCCAGATCACGTGACTGAGCATGCACTGATCACGTGGCTATCATGCACTGATGACGTGACTGTGCATGCACTGATGACGTGGCTGATCGGGCACTGATCACATGGTTCATCATGCACTGATCACGTGTTTATCAGGCAATGATCAGTGACTAACAGGCGCTGATCATGGGACTGGGCACGCACTCATCACGTGGCTATCATGCACTGATCACGTGACTGCGCATGCACTGATGACGTGGCTGATCGGGCACTGATCACGTGTTTATCAGGCAATGATCAGTGACTGACAGGCGCTGATCATGGGACTGTGCACCCACTGATCACGTGGCTATCATGCACTGATCACGTGACTGCGCATGCACTGATGACGTGGCTGTTCGGGCACTGATCACGTGTTTATCGGGCAGTGATCAGTGACTGACAGCTGCTGATCAGGGGACTGTGCACGCACTGATCAGGTGGCTGATCAGGAACTGACCACCTGACTCGCATGCAGTGATCACGTGGCTGGTCGATCACTGATCACGTGTTTATCATACGGTGATCACGTGACTGTGAGGTGCTGATCACGTGAATGTGCCGTCAGTGATCACGTGGCTGAGCAGGCACTGATATCGTGACTGAGCATGCACTGATCATGTGCCGGGAGCCGTGGAGGCATTCCACTCTGGACAAAGGTCATGAGGAAAGAGGCTCGGCATACGCAAATGCGGGTTCGAGCCTCAGGAGTCCCCCCGGATGTTCTCGAGCATCTCCCCCCCAAAAAAACCGGACTCTGCCTACTGTATTGCTTTGTGCTCTCACCTCTGATTTCACTGGGGGCTGTCCCCCACCACCATCTCGCTCTCTCTGTCAAAGAGTTAACTTACAGCTCAATTCATAAAGTTCCTTGTCATTCTTCCCTTTAACTTCCAGCTGAGTCTCCATCTGGAGCGCGGAACCCACCACGCTTACTAATTATGCCTGGGCTGCTAAGACCCACTCGAGAAGGTGTCTAGGGTGAGGCACCTTTCGCTATTCGAGAGGGCGCCTGCGGCCTGCGTAAGTGGTGCAAACTTCTTGTCTTGAAGTTTGATTGGTCTTCCGCGTAAACCAAGCTACTCAGTCTCTTTTCTCCACCGAATTTTCCTACTGAGCTCTCCTCATACTATTATTCTTGACATCTCTGATTAGCATATAAATAGTCGCCTAGGCCATCTCTCCTTCGAATACCCTGGATCAGTTGGGGCTGGTCCCCGGCAGGTGGCGACCGAACAGGGACCTCAGGAGGCAATACTCAAAGAGCTGAGCAGACACGAACCACGCAACCAGCAGGCAATAGGCATGGAGCTCAGCAGTGACGAATCATGCTGCTCAACTGGCAATAATCAAGCACGTGACCAGGCAGGAATCACGCAGCTCAGCTGGCAATTGTCAAGCAGATGAGCCGACAGGAATCACGCAGCTCAGCTGGCAATTGTCATGCAGATGAGCCGGCAGGAATCACGCAGCTCAGCAGGCCCTGATCACGTGACTCTGCAGGCACTGATCACGTGGCTGATCAAGTCCAGATCACGTGACTGAGCATGCACTGATCACGTGGCTATCATGCACTGATGACGTGAATGCGCATGCACTGATGACGTGGCTGATCGGGCACTGATCACATGGCTCATCATGCACTGATCACGTGTTTATCAGGCAATGATCAGTGACTGACAGGCGCTGATCATGGGACTGTGCACGCACTGATCACGTGGCTATCATGCACTGATCACGTGACTGCGCATGCACTGATGACGTGGCTGTTCGGGCACTGATCACGTGTTTATCGGGCAGTGATCAGTGACTGACAGGCGCTGATCAGGGGACTGTGCACGCACTGATCAGGTGGCTGATCAGGAACTGACCACCTGACCGCGCATGCAGTGATCACGTGGCTGGTCGTTCACTGATCACGTGTTTATCATAGGGTGATCACGTGACTGAGAGGCGCTGATCACGTGACTGTGCCGTCAGTGATCACCTGGCTGAGCAGGCACTGATATCGTGACTGAGCATGCACTGATCATGTGCCGGGAGCCGGGGAGGCCTTCCACTCTGAACAAAGGTCATGAGGAAGGAGGCTCGGCATACGCAAATGCGGGATCGAGCCTCAGGAGTCCACCCGGATATTCTCGAGCATCTCCCCCCCAAAATAACCGGAGTCTGCCTACTCTATTGCTTTGTGCTCTCACCTCTGATTTCACTGGGGGCTGTCCCCCACCACCATCTCGCTCTCTCTGTCAAAGAGTTAAATTAGAGCTCCAATTCATAAAGTTCCTTGTCATTCTTCCCTTTAACTTCCAGCTGAGTCTCCATCTGGAGCGCGGAACCCACCACGCTTACTAATTATGCCTGGGCTGCTAAGACCCACTCGAGAAGGTGTCTAGGGTGAGGCACCTTTCGCTATTCGAGAGGGCGCCTGCGGCCTACGTAAGTGGTGCAAACTTCTTGTCTTGAAGTTTGATTGGTCTTCCGCGTAAACCAAGCTACTCAGTCTCTTTTCTCCACCGAATTTTCCTACTGAGCTCTCCTCATACTATTATTCTTGACATCTCTGATTAGCATATAAATAGTCGCCTAGGCCATCTCTCCTTCGAATACCCTGGATCAGTTGGGGCTGGTCCCGGCAGGTGGCGACCGAACAGGGACCTCAGGAGGCAATACTCAAAGAGCTGAGCAGACACGAACCACGCAACCAGCAGGCAATAGGCATGGAGCTCAGCAGTGACGAATCATGCTGCTCAACTGGCAATAATCAAGCACGTGACCAGGCAGGAATCACGCAGCTCAGCTGGCAATTGTCAAGCAGATGAGCCGACAGGAATCACGCAGCTCAGATGGCAATTGTCATGCAGATGAGCCGGCAGGAATCACGCAGCTCAGCAGGCCCTGATCACGTGACTCTGCAGGCACTGATCACGTGGCTGATCAAGTCCAGATCACGTGACTGAGCATGCACTGATCACGTGGCTATCATGCACTGATGACGTGACTGCGCATGCACTGATGACGTGGCTGATCGGGCACTGATCACATGGTTCATCATGCACTGATCACGTGTTTATCAGGCAATGATCAGTGACTAACAGGCGCTGATCATGGGACTGGGCACGCACTCATCACGTGGCTATCATGCACTGATCACGTGACTGCGCATGCACTGACGTGGCTGTTCGGGCACTGATCACGTGTTTATCAGGCATGATCAGTGACTGACAGGCGCTGATCAGGGGACTGTGCACCCACTGATCACGTGGCTATCATGCACTGATCACGTGACTGCGCATGCACTGATGACGTGGCTGTTCGGGCACTGATCACCTGTTTATCAGGCAGTGATCAGTGACTGACAGGCGCTGATCAGGGACTGTGCACGCACTGATCAGGTGGCTGATCAGGAACTGACCACCTGACCTCGCATGCAGTGATCACGTGGCTGGTCGATCACTGATCACGTGTTTATCATACGGTGATCACGTGACTGTGAGGCGCTGATCACGTGACTGTGCCGTCAGTGATAACGTGGCTGAACAGGCACTGATATCGTGACTGAACATGCACTGATCATGTGCCGGGAGCCGGGGAGGCCTTCCACTCTGGACAAAGGTCATGAGGAAGGAGGCTCGGCATACGCAAATGTGGGATCGAGCCTCAGGAGTCCACCCGGATATTCTCGAGCATCTCCCCCCCAAAAAAACCGAGTCTGCCTACTGTATTGCTTTGTGCTCTCACCTCTGATTTCACTGGGGGCTGTCCCCCACCACCATCTCGCTCTCTCTGTCAAAGAGTTAACTTACAGCTCAATTCATAAAGTTCCTTGTCATTCTTCCCTTTAACTTCCAGCTGAGTCTCCATCTGGAGCGCGGAACCCACCACGCTTACTAATTATGCCTGGGCTGCTAAGACCCACTCGAGAAGGTGTCTAGGGTGAGGCACCTTTCGCTATTCGAGAGGGCGCCTGAGGCCTACGTAAGTGGTGCAAACTTCTTGTCTTGAAGTTTGATTGGTCTTCCGCGTAAACCAAGCTACTCAGTCTCTTTTCTCCACCGAATTTTCCTACTGAGCTCTCCTCATACTATTATTCTTGACATCTCTGATTAGCATATAAAGAGTCGCCTAGGCCATCTCTCCTTCGAATACCCTGGATCAGTTGGGGCTGGTCGCCGGCAGGTGGCGACCGAACAGGGACCTCAGGAGGCAATACTCAAAGAGCTGAGCAGACACGAACCACGCAACCAGCAGGCAATAGGCATGGAGCTCAGCAGTGACGAATCATGCTGCTCAACTGGCAATAATCAAGCACGTGACCAGGCAGGAATCACGCAGCTCAGCTGGCAATTGTCAAGCAGATGAGCCGACAGGAATCACGCAGCTCAGCTGGCAATTGTCATGCAGATGAGCCGGCAGGAATCACGCAGCACAGCAGGCCCTGATCACGTGACTCTGCAGGCACTGATCACGTGGCTGATCAAGTCCAGAACACGTGACTGAGCATGCACTGATCACGTGGCTATCATGCACTGATGACGTGACTGCGCATGCACTGATGACGTGGCTGATCGGGCACTGATCACATGGCTCATCATGCACTGATCACTTGTTTATCAGGCAATGATCAGTGACTCACAGGCGCTGATCATGGGACTGTGCACTGATCACGTGGCTATCATGCACTGATCACGTGACTGCGCATGCACTGATGACATGGCTGTTCGGGCACTGATCACGTGTTTATCAGGCAGTGATCAGTGACTGACAGGCGCTGATCAGGGGACTGTGCACGCACTGATCAGGTGGCTGATCAGGAACTGACCACCTGACTGCGCATGCAGTGATCACGTGGCTGGTCGTTCACTGATCACGTGATTATCATACGGTGATCACGTGACTGAGAGGCGCTGATCACGTGACTGTGCCGTCAGTGATCACGTGGCTGAGCAGGCACTGATATTGTGACTGAGCATGCACTGATCATATGCCGGGAGCCGGGGAGGCCTTCCACTCTGGACAAAGGTCATGAGGAAGGAGGCTCGGCATACGCAAATGCGGGATCGAGCCTCAGGAGTCCCCCCGGATGTTCTCGAGCATCTCCCCCCCCCAAAAAAACCGGAGTCTGCCTACTGTATTGCTTTGTGCTCTCACCTCTGATTTCACTGGGGGCTGTCCCCACCACCATCTCGCTCTCTCTGTCAAAGAGTTAACTTAGAGCTCCAATTCATAAAGTTCCTTGTCATTCTTCCCTTTAACTTCCAGCTGAGTCTCCATCTGGAGCGCGGAACCCACCACGCTTACTAATTATGCCTGGGCTGCTAAGACCCACTCGGAAAGGTGTCTAGGGTGAGGCACCTTTCGCTATTCGAGAGGGCGCCTGCGGCCTACGTAAGTGGTGCAAACTTCTTGTCTTGAAGTTTGATTGGTCTTCCGCGTAAACCAAGCTACTCAGTCTCTTTTCTCCACCGAATTTTCCTACTGAGCTCTCCTCATACTATTATTCTTGACATCTCTGATTAGCATATAAATAGTCGCCTAGGCCATCTCTCCTTCGAATACCCTGGATCAGTTGGGGCTGGTCCCCGGCAGGTGGCGACCGAACAGGGACCTCAGGAGGCAATACTCAAAGAGCTGAGCAGACACGAACCACGCAATCAGCAGGCAATAAGCATGGAGCTCAGCAGTGACGAATCATGCTGCTCAACTGGCAATAATCCAGCACGTGACCAGGCAGGAATCAGGCACCTCAGCTGGCAATTGTCATGCAGATGAGCCGGCAGGAATTACGCAGCTCAGCAGGCCCTGATCACGTGACTCTGCAGGCACTGATCACGTGGCTGATCAAGTCCAGATCACGTGACTGAGCATGCACTGATCACGTGGCTATCATGCACTGATCACGTGACTGCGCATGCACTGATGACGTGGCTGATCGGGCACTGATCACATGGCTCATCATGCACTGATCACGTGTTTATCAGGCAATGATCAGTGACTGACAGGCGCTGATCATGGGACTGTGCACGCACTGATCACGTGGCTATCATGCACTGATCACGTGACTGCGCATGCACTGATGACGTGGCTGTTCGGGCACTGATCACGTGTTTATCAGGCAGTGATCAGTGACTGACAGGCGCTGATCAGGGGACTGTGCACGCACTGATCAGGTGGCTGATCAGGAACTGACCACCTGACCGCGCATGCAGTGATCACGTGGCTGGTCGTTCACTGATCACGTGTTTATCATACGGTGATCACGTGACTGAGAGGCGCTGATCACGTGACTGTGCCGTCAGTGATCACCTGGCTGAGCAGGCACTGATATCGTGACTGAGCATGCACTGATCATGTGCCGGGAGCCGGGGAGGCATTCCACTCTGGACAAAGGTCATGAGGAAGGAGGCTCGGCATACGCAAATGCGGGATCGAGCCTCAGGAGTCCACCCGGATATTCTCGAGCATCTCCCCCCAAAAAAACCGGAGTCTGCCTACTGTATTGCTTTGTGCTCTCACCTCTGATTTCACTGGGGCTGTCCCCCACCACCATCTCGCTCTCTGTCAAAGAGTTAACTTACAGCTCCAATTCATAAAGTTCCTTGTCATTCTTCCCTTTAACTTCCAGCTGAGTCTCCATCTGGAGCGCGGAACCCACCACGCTTACTAATTATGCCTGGGCTGCTAAGACCCACTCGAGAAGGTGTCTAGGGTGAGGCACCTTTCGCTATTCGAGAGGGCGCCTGCGGCCTACGTAAGTGGTGCAAACTTCTTGTCTTGAAGTTTGATTGGTCTTCCGCGTAAACCAAGCTACTCAGTCTCTTTTCTCCACCGAATTTTCCTACTGAGCTCTCCTCATACTATTATTCTTGACATCTCTGATTAGCATATAAATAGTCGCCTAGGCCATCTCTCCTTCGAATACCCTGGATCAGTTGGGGCTGGTCCCCGGCAGGTGGCGACCGAACAGGGACCTCAGGAGGCAATACTCAAAGAGCTGAGCAGACACGAACCACGCAATCAGCAGGCAATAAGCATGGAGCTCAGCAGTGACGAATCATGCTGCTCAACTGGCAATAATCAAGCACGTGACCAGGCAGGAATCACGCAGCTCAGCTGGCAATTGTCAAGCAGATGAGCCGACAGGAATCACGCAGCTCAGCTGGCAATTGTCATGCAGATGAGCCGGCAGGAATCACGCAGCTCAGCAGGCCCTGATCACGTGACTCTGCAGGCACTGATCACGTGGCTGATCAAGTCCAGATCACGTGACTGAGCATGCACTGATCACGTGGCTATCATGCACTGATGACGTGACTGCGCATGCACTGATGACGTGGCTGATCGGGCACTGATCACATGGCTCATCATGCACTGATCACGTGTTTATCAGGCAATGATCAGTGACTGACAGGCGCTGATCATGGGACTGTGCACGCACTGATCACGTGGCTATCATGCACTGATCACGTGACTGCGCATGCACTGATGACGTGGCTGTTCGGGCACTGATCACGTGTTTATCAGGCAGTGATCAGTGACTGACAGGCGCTGATCAGGGGACTGTGCACGCACTGATCAGGTGGCTGATCAGGAACTGACCACCTGACCGCGCATGCAGTGATCACGTGGCTGGTCGTTCACTGATCACGTGTTTATCATACGGTGATCACGTGACTGAGAGCGCTGATCACGTGACTGTGCCGTCAGTGATCACGTGGCTGAGCAGGCACTGATATCGTGACTGAGCATGCACTGATCATGTGCCGGGAGCCGGGGAGGCATTCCACTCTGGACAAAGGTCATGAGGAAGGAGGCTCGGCATACGCAAATGCGGGATCGAGCCTCAGGAGTCCACCCGGATATTCTCGAGCATCTCCCCCCAAAAAACCGGAGTCTGCCTACTGTATTGCTTTGTGCTCTCACCTCTGATTTCACTGGGGGCTGTCCCCCACCACCATCTCGCTCTCTCTGTCAAAGAGTTAACTTACAGCTCCAATTCATAAAGTTCCTTGTCATTCTTCCCTTTAACTTCCAGCTGAGTCTCCATCTGGAGCGCGGAACCCACCACGCTTACTAATTATGCCTGGGCTGCTAAGACCCACTCGAGAAGGTGTCTAGGGTGAGGCACCTTTCGCTATTCGAGAGGGCGCCTGCGGCCTACGTAAGTGGTGCAAACTTCTTGTCTTGAAGTTTGATTGGTCTTCCGCGTAAACCAAGCTACTCAGTCTCTTTTCTCCACCGAATTTTCCTACTGAGCTCTCCTCATACTATTATTCTTGACATCTCTGATTAGCATATAAATAGTCGCCTAGGCCATCTCTCCTTCGAATACCCTGGATCAGTTGGGGCTGGTCCCCGGCAGGTGGCGACCGAACAGGGACCTCAGGAGGCAATACTCAAAGAGCTGAGCAGACACGAACCACGCAATCAGCAGGCAATAAGCATGGAGCTCAGCAGTGACGAATCATGCTGCTCAACTGGCAATAATCAAGCACGTGACCAGGCAGGAATCACGCAGCTCAGCTGGCAATTGTCAAGCAGATGAGCCGACAGGAATCACGCAGCTCAGCTGGCAATTGTCATGCAGATGAGCCGGCAGGAATCACGCAGCTCAGCAGGCCCTGATCACGTGACTCTGCAGGCACTGATCACGTGGCTGATCAAGTCAGATCACGTGACTGAGCATGCACTGATCACGTGGCTATCATGCACTGATGACGTGACTGCGCATGCACTGATGACGTGGCTGATCGGGCACTGATCACATGGCTCATCATGCACTGATCACGTGTTTATCAGGCAATGATCAGTGACTGACAGGCGCTGATCATGGGACTGTGCACGCACTGATCACGTGGCTATCATGCACTGATCACGTGACTGCGCATGCACTGATGACGTGGCTGTTCGGGCACTGATCACGTGTTTATCAGGCAGTGATCAGTGACTGACAGGCGCTGATCAGGGGACTGTGCACGCACTGATCAGGTGGCTGATCAGGAACTGACCACCTGACCGCGCATGCAGTGATCACGTGGCTGGTCGTTCACTGATCACGTGTTTATCATACGGTGATCACGTGACTGAGAGGCGCTGATCACGTGACTGTGCCGTCAGTGATCACGTGGCTGAGCAGGCACTGATATCGTGACTGAGCATGCACTGATCATGTGCCGGGAGCCGGGAGGCATTCCACTCTGGACAAAGGTCATGAGGAAGGAGGCTCGGCATACGCAAATGCGGGATCGAGCCTCAGGAGTCCACCCGGATGTTCTCGAGCATCTCCCCCCAAAAAAACCGGAGTCTGCCTACTGTATTGCTTTGTGCTCTCACCTCTGATTTCACTGGGGCTGTCCCCCACCACCATCTCGCTCTCTCTGTCAAAGAGTTAACTTACAGCTCCAATTCATAAAGTTCCTTGTCATTCTTCCCTTTAACTTCCAGCTGAGTCTCCATCTGGAGCGCGGAACCCACCACGCTTACTAATTATGCCTGGGCTGCTAAGACCCACTCGAGAAGGTGTCTAGGGTGAGGCACCTTTCGCTATTCGAGAGGGCGCCTGCGGCCCGTAAGTGGTGCAAACTTCTTGTCTTGAAGTTTGATTGGTCTTCCGCGTAAACCAAGCTACTCAGTCTCTTTTCTCCACCGAATTTTCCTACTGAGCTCTCCTCATACTATTATTCTTGACATCTCTGATTAGCATATAAATAGTCGCCTAGGCCATCTCTCCTTCGAATACCCTGGATCAGTTGGGGCTGGTCCCCGGCAGGTGGCGACCGAACAGGGACCTCAGGAGGCAATACTCAAAGAGCTGAGCAGACACGAACCACGCAATCAGCAGGCAATAAGCATGGAGCTCAGCAGTGACGGATCATGCTGCTCAACTGGCAATAATCAAGCACGTGACCAGGCAGGAATCACGCAGCTCAGCTGGCAATTGTCAAGCAGATGAGCCGACAGGAATCACGCAGCTCAGCTGGCAATTGTCATGCAGATGAGCCGGCAGGAATCACGCAGCTCAGCAGGCCCTGATCACGTGACTCTGCAGGCACTGATCACGTGGCTGATCAAGTCCAGATCACGTGACTGAGCATGCACTGATCACGTGGCTATCATGCACTGATGACGTGACTGCGCATGCACTGATGACGTGGCTGATCGGGCACTGATCACATGGCTCATCATGCACTGATCACGTGTTTATCAGGCAATGATCAGTGACTGACAGGCGCTGATCATGGGACTGTGCACGCACTGATCACGTGGCTATCATGCACTGATCACGTGACTGCGCATGCACTGATGACGTGGCTGTTCGGGCACTGATCACGTGTTTATCAGGCAGTGATCAGTGACTGACAGGCGCTGATCAGGGGACTGTGCACGCACTGATCAGGTGGCTGATCAGGAACTGACCACCTGACCGCGCATGCAGTGATCACGTGGCTGGTCGTTCACTGATCACGTGTTTATCATACGGTGATCACGTGACTGAGAGGCGCTGATCACGTGACTGTGCCGTCAGTGATCACGTGGCTGAGCAGGCACTGATATCGTGACTGAGCATGCACTGATCATGTGCCGGGAGCCGGGGAGGCATTCCACTCTGGACAAAGGTCATGAGGAAGGAGGCTCGGCATACGCAAATGCGGGATCGAGCCTCAGGAGTCCACCCGGATATTCTCGAGCATCTCCCCCAAAAAAACCGGAGTCTGCCTACTGTATTGCTTTGTGCTCTCACCTCTGATTTCACTGGGGGCTGTCCCCCACCACCATCTCGCTCTCTCTGTCAAAGAGTTAACTTACAGCTCCAATTCATAAAGTTCCTTGTCATTCTTCCCTTTAACTTCCAGCTGAGTCTCCATCTGGAGCGCGGAACCCACCACGCTTACTAATTATGCCTGGGCTGCTAAGACCCACTCGAGAAGGTGTCTAGGGTGAGGCACCTTTCGCTATTCGAGAGGGCGCCTGCGGCCTACGTAAGTGGTGCAAACTTCTTGTCTTGAAGTTTGATTGGTCTTCCGCGTAAACCAAGCTACTCAGTCTCTTTTCTCCACCGAATTTTCCTACTGAGCTCTCCTCATACTATTATTCTTGACATCTCTGATTAGCATATAAATAGTCGCCTAGGCCATCTCTCCTTCGAATACCCTGGATCAGTTGGGGCTGGTCCCCGGCAGGTGGCGACCGAACAGGGACCTCAGGAGGCAATACTCAAAGAGCTGAGCAGACACGAACCACGCAATCAGCAGGCAATAAGCATGGAGCTCAGCAGTGACGAATCATGCTGCTCAACTGGCAATAATCAAGCACGTGACCAGGCAGGAATCACGCAGCTCAGCTGGCAATTGTCAAGCAGATGAGCCGACAGGAATCACGCAGCTCAGCTGGCAATTGTCATGCAGATGAGCCGGCAGGAATCACGCAGCTCAGCAGGCCCTGATCACGTGACTCTGCAGGCACTGATCACGTGGCTGATCAAGTCCAGATCACGTGACTGAGCATGCACTGATCACGTGGCTATCATGCACTGATGACGTGACTGCGCATGCACTGATGACGTGGCTGATCGGGCACTGATCACATGGCTCATCATGCACTGATCACGTGTTTATCAGGCAATGATCAGTGACTGACAGGCGCTGATCATGGGACTGTGCACGCACTGATCACGTGGCTATCATGCACTGATCAAGTGACTGCGCATGCACTGATGACGTGGCTGTTCGGGCACTGATCACGTGTTTATCAGGCAGTGATCAGTGACTGACAGGCGCTGATCAGGGGACTGTGCACGCACTGATCAGGTGGCTGATCAGGAACTGACCACCTGACCGCGCATGCAGTGATCACGTGGCTGGTCGTTCACTGATCACGTGTTTATCATACGGTGATCACGTGACTGAGAGGCGCTGATCACGTGACTGTGCCGTCAGTGATCACGTGGCTGAGCAGGCACTGATATCGTGACTGAGCATGCACTGATCATGTGCCGGGAGCCGGGGAGGCATTCCACTCTGGACAAAGGTCATGAGGAAGGAGGCTCGGCATACGCAAATGCGGGATCGAGCCTCAGGAGTCCACCCGGATATTCTCGAGCATCTCCCCCCAAAAAAAACCGAGTCTGCCCACTGCATTGCCTGTGCTCTCACCTCTGATTTCACTGGGGGCTGTCCCCCACCACCATCTCGCTCTCTCTGTCAAAGAGTTAACTTACAGCTCCAATTCATAAAGTTCCTTGTCATTCTTCCCTTTAACTTCCAGCTGAGTCTCCATCTGGAGCGCGGAACCCACCACGCTTACTAATTATGCCTGGGCTGCTAAGACCCACTCGAGAAGGTGTCTAGGGTGAGGCACCTTTCGCTATTCGAGAGGGCGCCTGCGGCCTACGTAAGTGGTGCAAACTTCTTGTCTTGAAGTTTGATTGGTCTTCCGCGTAAACCAAGCTACTCAGTCTCTTTTCTCCACCGAATTTTCCTACTGAGCTCTCCTCATACTATTATTCTTGACATCTCTGATTAGCATATAAAGAGTCGCCTAGGCCATCTCTCCTTCGAATACCCTGGATCAGTTGGGGCTGGTCCCCGGCAGGTGGCGACCGAACAGGGACCTCAGGAGGCAATACTCAAAGAGCTGAGCAGACACGAACCACGCAATCAGCAGGCAATAAGCATGGAGCTCAGCAGTGACGAATCATGCTGCTCAACTGGCAATAATCAAGCACGTGACCAGGCAGGAATCACGCAGCTCAGCTGGCAATTGTCAAGCAGATGAGCCGACAGGAATCACGCAGCTCAGCTGGCAATTGTCATGCAGATGAGCCGGCAGGAATCACGCAGCTCAGCAGGCCCTGATCACGTGACTCTGCAGGCACTGATCACGTGGCTGATCAAGTCCAGATCACGTGACTGAGCATGCACTGATCACGTGGCTATCATGCACTGATGACGTGACTGCGCATGCACTGATGACGTGGCTGATCGGGCACTGATCACATGGCTCATCATGCACTGATCACGTGTTTATCAGGCAATGATCAGTGACTGACAGGCGCTGATCATGGGACTGTGCACGCACTGATCACGTGGCTATCATGCACTGATCACGTGACTGCGCATGCACTGATGACGTGGCTGTTCGGGCACTGATCACGTGTTTATCAGGCAGTGATCAGTGACTGACAGGCGCTGATCAGGGGACTGTGCACGCACTGATCAGGTGGCTGATCAGGAACTGACCACCTGACCGCGCATGCAGTGATCACGTGGCTGGTCGTTCACTGATCACGTGTTTATCATACGGTGATCACGTGACTGAGAGGCGCTGATCACGTGACTGTGCCGTCAGTGATCACGTGGCTGAGCAGGCACTGATATCGTGACTGAGCATGCACTGATCATGTGCCGGGAGCCGGGAGGCATTCCACTCTGGACAAAGGTCATGAGGAAGGAGGCTCGGCATACGCAAATGCGGGATCGAGCCTCAGGAGTCCACCCGGATATTCTCGAGCATCTCCCCCCAAAAAAACCGGAGTCTGCCTACTGTATTGCTTTGTGCTCTCACCTCTGATTTCACTGGGGCTGTCCCCCACCACCATCTCGCTCTCTCTGTCAAAGAGTTAACTTACAGCTCCAATTCATAAAGTTCCTTGTCATTCTTCCCTTTAACTTCCAGCTGAGTCTCCATCTGGAGCGCGGAACCCACCACGCTTACTAATTATGCCTGGGCTGCTAAGACCCACTCGAGAAGGTGTCTAGGGTGAGGCACCTTTCGCTATTCGAGAGGGCGCCTGCGGCCTACGTAAGTGGTGCAAACTTCTTGTCTTGAAGTTTGATTGGTCTTCCGCGTAAACCAAGCTACTCAGTCTCTTTTCTCCACCGAATTTTCCTACTGAGCTCTCCTCATACTATTATTCTTGACATCTCTGATTAGCATATAAATAGTCGCCTAGGCCATCTCTCCTTCGAATACCCTGGATCAGTTGGGGCTGGTCCCCGGCAGGTGGCGACCGAACAGGGACCTCAGGAGGCAATACTCAAAGAGCTGAGCAGACACGAACCACGCAATCAGCAGGCAATAAGCACGGAGCTCAGCAGTGACGAATCATGCTGCTCAACTGGCAATAATCAAGCACGTGACCAGGCAGGAATCACGCAGCTCAGCTGGCAATTGTCAAGCAGATGAGCCGACAGGAATCACGCAGCTCAGATGGCAATTGTCATGCAGATGAGCCGGCAGAATCACGCAGCTCAGCAGGCCCTGATCACGTGACTCTGCAGGCACTGATCACGTGGCTGATCAAGTCCAGATCACGTGACTGAGCATGCACTGATCACGTGGCTATCATGCACTGATGACGTGACTGCGCATGCACTGATGACGTGGCTGATCGGGCACTGATCACATGGCTCATCATGCACTGATCACGGGTTTATCAGGCAATGATCAGTGACTGACAGGCGCTGATCATGGGACTGTGCACGGATCACGTGGCTATCATGCACTGATCACGTGACTGCGCATGCACTGATGACGTGGCTGTTCGGGCACTGATCACGTGTTTATCAGGCAGTGATCAGTGACTGACAGGCGCTGATCAGGGGACTGTGCACGCACTGATCAGGTGGCTGATCAGGAACTGACCACCTGACCGCGCATGCAGTGATCACGTGGCTGGTCGTTCACTGATCACGTGTTTATCATACGGTGATCACGTGACTGAGAGGCGCTGATCACGTGACTGTGCCGTCAGTGATCACGTGGCTGAGCAGGCACTGATATCGTGACTGAGCATGCACTGATCATGTGCCGGGAGCCGGGAGGCATTCCACTCTGGACAAAGGTCATGAGGAAGGAGGCTCGGCATACGCAAATGCGGGATCGAGCCTCAGGAGTCCACCCGGATATTCTCGAGCATCTCCCCCAAAAAACCGGAGTCTGCCTACTGTATTGCTTTGTGCTCTCACCTCTGATTTCACTGGGGGCTGTCCCCCACCACCATCTCGCTCTCTCTGTCAAAGAGTTAACTTACAGCTCCAATTCATAAAGTTCCTTGTCATTCTTCCCTTTAACTTCCAGCTGAGTCTCCATCTGGAGCGCGGAACCCACCACGCTTACTAATTATGCCTGGGCTGCTAAGACCCACTCGAGAAGGTGTCTAGGGTGAGGCACCTTTCGCTATTCGAGAGGGCGCCTGCGGCCTACGTAAGTGGTGCAAACTTCTTGTCTTGAAGTTTGATTGGTCTTCCGCGTAAACCAAGCTACTCAGTCTCTTTTCTCCACCGAATTTTCCTACTGAGCTCTCCTCATACTATTATTCTTGACATCTCTGATTAGCATATAAATAGTCGCCTAGGCCATCTCTCCTTCGAATACCCTGGATCAGTTGGGGCTGGTCCCCGGCAGGTGGCGACCGAACAGGGACCTCAGGAGGCAATACTCAAAGAGCTGAGCAGACACGAACCACGCAATCAGCAGGCAATAAGCATGGAGCTCAGCAGTGACGAATCATGCTGCTCAACTGGCAATAATCAAGCACGTGACCAGGCAGGAATCACGCAGCTCAGCTGGCAATTGTCAAGCAGATGAGCCGACAGGAATCACGCAGCTCAGATGGCAATTGTCATGCAGATGAGCCGGCAGGAATCACGCAGCTCAGCAGGCCCTGATCACGTGACTCTGCAGGCACTGATCACGTGGCTGATCAAGTCCAGATCACGTGACTGAGCATGCACTGATCACGTGGCTATCATGCACTGATGACGTGACTGCGCATGCACTGATGACGTGGCTGATCAGGCACTGATCACATGGCTCATCATGCACTGATCACGTGTTTATCAGGCAATGATCAGTGACTGACAGGCGCTGATCATGGGACTGTGCACGCACTGATCACGTGGCTATCATGCACTGATCACGTGACTGCGCATGCACTGATGACGTGGCTGTTCGGGCACTGATCACGTGTTTATCAGGCAGTGATCAGTGACTGACAGGCGCTGATCAGGGGACTGTGCACGCACTGATCAGGTGGCTGATCAGGAACTGACCACCTGACCGCGCATGCAGTGATCACGTGGCTGGTCGTTCACTGATCACGTGTTTATCATACGGTGATCACGTGACTGAGAGGCGCTGATCACGTGACTGTGCCGTCAGTGATCACGTGGCTGAGCAGGCACTGATATCGTGACTGAGCATGCACTGATCATGTGCCGGGAGCCGGGGAGGCATTCCACTCTGGACAAAGGTCATGAGGAAGGAGGCTCGGCATACGCAAATGCGGGATCGAGCCTCAGGAGTCCACCCGGATATTCTCGAGCATCTCCCCCCAAAAAAACCGGAGTCTGCCTACTGTATTGCTTTGTGCTCTCACCTCTGATTTCACTGGGGGCTGTCCCCCACCACCATCTCGCTCTCTCTGTCAAAGAGTTAACTTACAGCTCCAATTCATAAAGTTCCTTGTCATTCTTCCCTTTAACTTCCAGCTGAGTCTCCATCTGGAGCGCGGAACCCACCACGCTTACTAATTATGCCTGGGCTGCTAAGACCCACTCGAGAAGGTGTCTAGGGTGAGGCACCTTTCGCTATTCGAGAGGGCGCCTGCGGCCTACGTAAGTGGTGCAAACTTCTTGTCTTGAAGTTTGATTGGTCTTCCGCGTAAACCAAGCTACTCAGTCTCTTTTCTCCACCGAATTTTCCTACTGAGCTCTCCTCATACTATTATTCTTGACATCTCTGATTAGCATATAAATAGTCGCCTAGGCCATCTCTCCTTCGAATACCCTGGATCAGTTGGGGCTGGTCCCCGGCAGGTGGCGACCGAACAGGGACCTCAGGAGGCGATACTCAAAGAGCTGAGCAGACACGAACCACGCAATCAGCAGGCAATAAGCATGGAGCTCAGCAGTGACGAATCATGCTGCTCAACTGGCAATAATCAAGCACGTGACCAGGCAGGAATCACGCAGCTCAGCTGGCAATTGTCAAGCAGATGAGCCGACAGGAATCACGCAGCTCAGATGGCAATTGTCATGCAGATGAGCCGGCAGAATCAGCAGCTCAGCTGGCTGTCATGCAGATGAGCCGGCAGGATCACGCAGCTCAGCTGGCAATTGTCATGCAGATGAGCCGGCAGGAATCACGCAGCTCAGCAGGCCCTGATCACGTGACTCTGCAGGCACTGATCACGTGGCTGATCAAGTCCAGATCACGTGACTGAGCATGCACTGATCACGTGGCTATCATGCACTGATGACGTGACTGCGCATGCACTGATGACGTGGCTGATCGGGCACTGATCACATGGCTCATCATGCACTGATCACGTGTTTATCAGGCAATGATCAGTGACTGACAGGCGCTGATCATGGGACTGTGCACGCACTGATCACGTGGCTATCATGCACTGATCACGTGACTGCGCATGCACTGATGACGTGGCTGTTCGGGCACTGATCACGTGTTTATCAGGCAGTGATCAGTGACTGACAGGCGCTGATCAGGGGACTGTGCACGCACTGATCAGGTGGCTGATCAGGAACTGACCACCTGACCGCGCATGCAGTGATCACGTGGCTGGTCGTTCACTGATCACGTGTTTATCATACGGTGATCACGTGACTGAGAGGCGCTGATCACGTGACTGTGCCGTCAGTGATCACGTGGCTGAGCAGGCACTGATATCGTGACTGAGCATGCACTGATCATGTGCCGGGAGCCGGGGAGGCATTCCACTCTGGACAAAGGTCATGAGGAAGGAGGCTCGGCATACGCAAATGCGGGATCGAGCCTCAGGAGTCCACCCGGATATTCTCGAGCATCTCCCCCCAAAAAACCGGAGTCTGCCTACTGTATTGCTTTGTGCTCTCACCTCTGATTTCACTGGGGGCTGTCCCCCACCACCATCTCGCTCTCTCTGTCAAAGAGTTAACTTACAGCTCCAATTCATAAAGTTCCTTGTCATTCTTCCCTTTAACTTCCAGCTGAGTCTCCATCTGGAGCGCGGAACCCACCACGCTTACTAATTATGCCTGGGCTGCTAAGACCCACTCGAGAAGGTGTCTAGGGTGAGGCACCTTTCGCTATTCGAGAGGGCGCCTGCGGCCTACGTAAGTGGTGCAAACTTCTTGTCTTGAAGTTTGATTGGTCTTCCGCGTAAACCAAGCTACTCAGTCTCTTTTCTCCACCGAATTTTCCTACTGAGCTCTCCTCATACTATTATTCTTGACATCTCTGATTAGCATATAAATAGTCGCCTAGGCCATCTCTCCTTCGAATACCCTGGATCAGTTGGGGCTGGTCCCCGGCAGGTGGCGACCGAACAGGGACCTCAGGAGGCGATACTCAAAGAGCTGAGCAGACACGAACCACGCAATCAGCAGGCAATAAGCATGGAGCTCAGCAGTGACGAATCATGCTGCTCAACTGGCAATAATCAAGCACGTGACCAGGCAGGAATCACGCAGCTCAGCTGGCAATTGTCAAGCAGATGAGCCGACAGGAATCACGCAGCTCAGATGGCAATTGTCATGCAGATGAGCCGAGGAATCACGCAGCTCAGCTGGCAATTGTCATGCAGATGAGCGGGGAATCACGCAGCTCAGCAGGCCCTGATCACGTGACTCTGCAGGCACTGATCACGTGGCTGATCAAGTCCAGATCACGTGACTGAGCATGCACTGATCACGTGGCTATCATGCACTGATGACGTGACTGCGCATGCACTGATGACGTGGCTGATCGGGCACTGATCACATGGCTCATCATGCACTGATCACGTGTTTATCAGGCAATGATCAGTGACTGACAGGCGCTGATCATGGGACTGTGCACGCACTGATCACGTGGCTATCATGCACTGATCACGTGACTGCGCATGCACTGATGACGTGGCTGTTCGGGCACTGATCACGTGTTTATCAGGCAGTGATCAGTGACTGACAGGCGCTGATCAGGGGACTGTGCACGCACTGATCAGGTGGCTGATCAGGAACTGACCACCTGACCGCGCATGCAGTGATCACGTGGCTGGTCGTTCACTGATCACGTGTTTATCATACGGTGATCACGTGACTGAGAGGCGCTGATCACGTGACTGTGCCGTCAGTGATCACGTGGCTGAGCAGGCACTGATATCGTGACTGAGCATGCACTGATCATGTGCCGGGAGCCGGGGAGGCATTCCACTCTGGACAAAGGTCATGAGGAAGGAGGCTCGGCATACGCAAATGCGGGATCGAGCCTCAGGAGTCCACCCGGATATTCTCGAGCATCTCCCCCCCCCAAAAAACCGGAGTCTGCCTACTGTATTGCTTTGTGCTCTCACCTCTGATTTCACTGGGGGCTGTCCCCCACCACCATCTCGCTCTCTCTGTCAAAGAGTTAACTTACAGCTCCAATTCATAAAGTTCCTTGTCATTCTTCCTTTAACTTCCAGCTGAGTCTCCATCTGGAGCGCGGAACCCACCACGCTTACTAATTATGCCTGGGCTGCTAAGACCCACTCGAGAAGGTGTCTAGGGTGAGGCACCTTTCGCTATTCGAGAGGGCGCCTGCGGCCTACGTAAGTGGTGCAAACTTCTTGTCTTGAAGTTTGATTGGTCTTCCGCGTAAACCAAGCTACTCAGTCTCTTTTCTCCACCGAATTTTCCTACTGAGCTCTCCTCATACTATTATTCTTGACATCTCTGTTTAGCATATAAATAGTCGCCTAGGCCATCTCTCCTTCGAATACCCTGGATCAGTTGGGGCTGGTCCCCGGCAGGTGGCGACCGAACAGGGACCTCAGGAGGCAATACTCAAAGAGCTGAGCAGACACGAACCACGCAATCAGCAGGCAATAAGCATGGAGCTCAGCAGTGACGAATCATGCTGCTCAACTGGCAATAATCAAGCACGTGACCAGGCAGGAATCACGCAGCTCAGCTGGCAATTGTCAAGCAGATGAGCCGACAGGAATCACGCAGCTCAGATGGCAATTGTCATGCAGATGAGCCGGCAGGAATCACGCAGCTCAGCAGGCCCTGATCACGTGACTCTGCAGGCACTGATCACGTGGCTGATCAAGTCCAGATCACGTGACTGAGCATGCACTGATCACGTGGCTATCATGCACTGATGACGTGACTGCGCATGCACTGATGACGTGGCTGATCGGGCACTGATCACATGGCTCATCATGCACTGATCACGTGTTTATCAGGCAATGATCAGTGACTGACAGGCGCTGATCATGGGACTGTGCACGCACTGATCACGTGGCTATCATGCACTGATCACGTGACTGCGCATGCACTGATGACGTGGCTGTTCGGGCACTGATCACGTGTTTATCAGGCAGTGATCAGTGACTGACAGGCGCTGATCAGGGGACTGTGCACGCACTGATCAGGTGGCTGATCAGGAACTGACCACCTGACCGCGCATGCAGTGATCACGTGGCTGGTCGTTCACTGATCACGTGTTTATCATACGGTGATCACGTGACTGAGAGGCGCTGATCACGTGACTGTGCCGTCAGTGATCACGTGGCTGAGCAGGCACTGATATCGTGACTGAGCATGCACTGATCATGTGCCGGGAGCCGGGGAGGCATTCCACTCTGGACAAAGGTCATGAGGAAGGAGGCTCGGCATACGCAAATGCGGGATCGAGCCTCAGGAGTCCACCCGGATATTCTCGAGCATCTCCCCCCCAAAAAAACCGGAGTCTGCCTACTGTATTGCTTTGTGCTCTCACCTCTGATTTCACTGGGGGCTGTCCCCCACCACCATCTCGCTCTCTCTGTCAAAGAGTTAACTTACAGCTCCAATTCATAAAGTTCCTTGTCATTCTTCCCTTTAACTTCCAGCTGAGTCTCCATCTGGAGCGCGGAACCCACCACGCTTACTAATTATGCCTGGGCTGCTAAGACCCACTCGAGAAGGTGTCTAGGGTGAGGCACCTTTCGCTATTCGAGAGGGCGCCTGCGGCCTACGTAAGTGGTGCAAACTTCTTGTCTTGAAGTTTGATTGGTCTTCCGCGTAAACCAAGCTACTCAGTCTCTTTTCTCCACCGAATTTTCCTACTGAGCTCTCCTCATACTATTATTCTTGACATCTCTGATTAGCATATAAATAGTCGCCTAGGCCATCTCTCCTTCGAATACCCTGGATCAGTTGGGGCTGGTCCCCGGCAGGTGGCGACCGAACAGGGACCTCAGGAGGCAATACTCAAAGAGCTGAGCAGACACGAACCACGCAATCAGCAGGCAATAAGCATGGAGCTCAGCAGTGACGAATCATGCTGCTCAACTGGCAATAATCAAGCACGTGACCAGGCAGGAATCACGCAGCTCCGCTGGCAATTGTCAAGCAGATGAGCCGACAGGAATCACGCAGCTCAGTGGCAATTGTCATGCAGATGAGCCGGCAGGAATCACGCAGCTCAGCAGGCCCTGATCACGTGACTCTGCAGGCACTGATCACGTGGCTGATCAAGTCCAGATCACGTGACTGAGCATGCACTGATCACGTGGCTATCATGCACTGATGACGTGACTGCGCATGCACTGATGACGTGGCTGATCGGGCACTGATCACATGGCTCATCATGCACTGATCACGTGTTTATCAGGCAATGATCAGTGACTGACAGGCGCTGATCATGGGACTGTGCACGCACTGATCACGTGGCTATCATGCACTGATCACGTGACTGCGCATGCACTGATGACGTGGCTGTTCGGGCACTGATCACGTGTTTATCAGGCAGTGATCAGTGACTGACAGGCGCTGATCAGGGGACTGTGCACGCACTGATCAGGTGGCTGATCAGGAACTGACCACCTGACCGCGCATGCAGTGATCACGTGGCTGGTCGTTCACTGATCACGTGTTTATCATACGGTGATCACGTGACTGAGAGGCGCTGATCACGTGACTGTGCCGTCAGTGATCACGTGGCTGAGCAGGCACTGATATCGTGACTGAGCATGCACTGATCATGTGCCGGGAGCCGGGGAGGCATTCCACTCTGGACAAAGGTCATGAGGAAGGAGGCTCGGCATACGCAAATGCGGGATCGAGCCTCAGGAGTCCACCCGGATATTCTCGAGCATCTCCCCCCCCAAAAAAACCGGAGTCTGCCTACTGTATTGCTTTGTGCTCTCACCTCTGATTTCACTGGGGGCTGTCCCCCACCACCATCTCGCTCTCTCTGTCAAAGAGTTAACTTACAGCTCCAATTCATAAAGTTCCTTGTCATTCTTCCCTTTAACTTCCAGCTGAGTCTCCATCTGGAGCGCGGAACCCACCACGCTTACTAATTATGCCTGGGCTGCTAAGACCCACTCGAGAAGGTGTCTAGGGTGAGGCACCTTTCGCTATTCGAGAGGGCGCCTGCGGCCTACGTAAGTGGTGCAAACTTCTTGTCTTGAAGTTTGATTGGTCTTCCGCGTAAACCAAGCTACTCAGTCTCTTTTCTCCACCGAATTTTCCTACTGAGCTCTCCTCATACTATTATTCTTGACATCTCTGATTAGCATATAAATAGTCGCCTAGGCCATCTCTCCTTCGAATACCCTGGATCAGTTGGGGCTGGTCCCCGGCAGGTGGCGACCGAACAGGGACCTCAGGAGGCAATACTCAAAGAGCTGAGCAGACACGAACCACGCAATCAGCAGGCAATAAGCATGGAGCTCAGCAGTGACGAATCATGCTGCTCAACTGGCAATAATCAAGCACGTGACCAGGCAGGAATCACGCAGCTCAGCTGGCAATTGTCAAGCAGATGAGCCGACAGGAATCACGCAGCTCAGATGGCAATTGTCATGCAGATGAGCCGGCAGGAATCACGCAGCTCAGCAGGCCCTGATCACGTGACTCTGCAGGCACTGATCACGTGGCTGATCAAGTCCAGATCACGTGACTGAGCATGCACTGATCACGTGGCTATCATGCACTGATGACGTGACTGCGCATGCACTGATGACGTGGCTGATCGGGCACTGATCACATGGCTCATCATGCACTGATCACGTGTTTATCAGGCAATGATCAGTGACTGACAGGCGCTGATCATGGGACTGTGCACGCACTGATCACGTGGCTATCATGCCCTGATCCCGTGACTGCGCATGCACTGATGACGTGGCTGTTCGGGCACTGATCACCTGTTTATCAGGCAGTGATCAGTGACTGACAGGCGCTGATCAGGGGACTGTGCACGCACTGATCAGGTGGCTGATCAGGAACTGACCACCTGACCGCGCATGCAGTGATCACGTGGCTGGTCGTTCACTGATCACGTGTTTATCATACGGTGATCACGTGACTGAGAGCGCTGATCACGTGACTGTGCCGTCAGTGATCACGTGGCTGAGCAGGCACTGATATCGTGACTGAGCATGCACTGATCATGTGCCGGGAGCCGGGGAGGCATTCCACTCTGGACAAAGGTCATGAGGAAGGAGGCTCGGCATACGCAAATGCGGGATCGAGCCTCAGGAGTCCACCCGGATATTCTCGAGCATCTCCCCCAAAAAAACCGGAGTCTGCCTACTGTATTGCTTTGTGCTCTCACCTCTGATTTCACTGGGGGCTGTCCCCCACCACCATCTCGCTCTCTCTGTCAAAGAGTTAACTTAGAGCTCCAATTCATAAAGTTCCTTGTCATTCTTCCCTTTAACTTCCAGCTGAGTCTCCATCTGGAGCGCGGAACCCACCACGCTTACTAATTATGCCTGGGCTGCTAAGACCCACTCGAGAAGGTGTCTAGTGTGAGGCACCTTTCGGTATTCGAGAGGGCTCCTGCGGCCTACGTAAGTGGTGCAAACTTCTTGTCTTGAAGTTTGATTGGTCTTCCGCGTAAACCAAGCTACTCAGTCTCTTTTCTCCACCGAATTTTCCTACTGAGCTCTCCTCATACTATTATTCTTGACATCTCTGATTAGCATATAAATAGTCGCCTAGGCCATCTCTCCTTCGAATACCCTGGATCAGTTGGGGCTGGTCCCCGGCAGGTGGCGACCGAACAGGGACCTCAGGAGGCAATACTCAAAGAGCTGAGCAGACACGAACCACGCAATCAGCAGGCAATAAGCATGGAGCTCAGCAGTGACGAATCATGCTGCTCAACTGGCAATAATCAAGCACGTGACCAGGCAGGAATCACGCAGCTCAGCTGGCAATTGTCAAGCAGATGAGCCGACAGGAATCACGCAGCTCAGCTGGCAATTGTCATGCAGATGAGCCGGCAGGAATCACGCAGCTCAGCAGGCCCTGATCACGTGACTCTGCAGGCACTGATCACGTGGCTGATCAAGTCCAGATCACGTGACTGAGCATGCACTGATCACGTGGCTATCATGCACTGATGACGTGACTGCGCATGCACTGATGACGTGGCTGATCGGGCACTGATCACATGGCTCATCATGCACTGATCACGTGTTTATCAGGCAATGATCAGTGACTGACAGGCGCTGATCATGGGACTGTGCACGCACTGATCACGTGGCTATCATGCACTGATCACGTGACTGCGCATGCACTGATGACGTGGCTGTTCGGGCACTGATCACCTGTTTATCAGGCAGTGATCAGTGACTGACAGGCGCTGATCAGGGGACTGTGCACGCACTGATCAGGTGGCTGATCAGGAACTGACCACCTGACCGCGCATGCAGTGATCACGTGGCTGGTCGTTCACTGATCACGTGTTTATCATACGGTGATCACGTGACTGAGAGGCGCTGATCACGTGACTGTGCCGTCAGTGATCACCTGGCTGAGCAGGCACTGATATCGTGACTGAGCATGCACTGATCATGTGCCGGGAGCCGGGGAGGCATTCCACTCTGGACAAAGGTCATGAGGAAGGAGGCTCGGCATACGCAAATGCGGGATCGAGCCTCAGGAGTCCACCCGGATATTCTCGAGCATCTCCCCCCAAAAACCCGGAGTCTGCCTACTGTATTGCTTTGTGCTCTCACCTCTGATTTCACTGGGGGCTGTCCCCCACCACCATCTCGCTCTCTCTGTCAAAGAGTTAACTTAGAGCTCCAATTCATAAAGTTCCTTGTCATTCTTCCCTTTAACTTCCAGCTGAGTCTCCATCTGGAGCGCGGAACCCACCACGCTTACTAATTATGCCTGGGCTGCTAAGACCCACTCGAGAAGGTGTCTAGGGTGAGGCACCTTTCGCTATTCGAGAGGGCGCCTGCGGCCTACGTAAGTGGTGCCAACTTCTTGTCTTGAAGTTTGATTGGTCTTCCGCGTAAACCAAGCTACTCAGTCTCTTTTCTCCACCGAATTTTCCTACTGAGCTCTCCTCATACTATTATTCTTGACATCTCTGATTAGCATATAAATAGTCGCCTAGGCCATCTCTCCTTCGAATACCCTGGATCAGTTGGGGCTGGTCCCCGGCAGGTAGCGACCGAACAGGGACCTCAGGAGGCAATACTCAAAGAGCTGAGCAGACACGAACCACGCAATCAGCAGGCAATAAGCATGGAGCTCAGCAGTGACGGATCATGCTGCTCAACTGGCAATAATCAAGCACGTGACCAGGCAGGAATCACGCAGCTCAGCTGGCAATTGTCAAGCAGATGAGCCGACAGGAATCACGCAGCTCAGATGGCAATTGTCATGCAGATGAGCCGGCAGGAATCACGCAGCTCAGCAGGCCCTGATCACGTGACTCTGCAGGCACTGATCACGTGGCTGATCAAGTCCAGATCGCGTGACTGAGCATGCACTGATCACGTGGCTATCATGCACTGATGACGTGACTGCGCATGCACTGATGGCGTGGCTGATCGGGCACTGATCACATGGCTCATCATGCACTGATCGCGTGTTTATCAGGCAATGATCAGTGACTGACAGGCGCTGATCATGGGACTGTGCACGCACTGATCACGTGGCTATCATGCACTGATCACGTGATTGCGCATGCACTGATGACGTGGCTGTTCGGGCACTGATCACGTGTTTATCAGGCAGTGATCAGTGACTGACAGGCGCTGATCAGGGGACTGTGCACGCACTGATCAGGTGGCTGATCAGGAACTGACCACCTGACCGCGCATGCAGTGATCACGTGGCTGGTCGTTCACTGATCACGTGTTTATCATACGGTGATCACGTGACTGAGAGCGCTGATCACGTGACTGTGCCGTCAGTGATCACGTGGCTGAGCAGGCACTGATATCGTGACTGAGCATGCACTGATCATGTGCCGGGAGCCGGGAGGCATTCCACTCTGGACAAAGGTCATGAGGAAGGAGGCTCGGCATACGCAAATGCGGGATCGAGCCTCAGGAGTCCACCCGGATATTCTCGAGCATCTCCCCCAAAAAGAGTCTGCCTACTGTATTGCTTTGTGCTCTCACCTCTGATTTCACTGGGGGCTGTCCCCCACCACCATCTCGCTCTCTCTGTCAAAGAGTTAACTTACAGCTCCAATTCATAAAGTTCCTTGTCATTCTTCCCTTTAACTTCCAGCTGAGTCTCCATCTGGAGCGCGGAACCCACCACGCTTACTAATTATGCCTGGGCTGCTAAGACCCACTCGAGAAGGTGTCTAGGGTGAGGCACCTTTCGCTATTCGAGAGGGCGCCTGCGGCCTACGTAAGTGGTGCAAACTTCTTGTCTTGAAGTTTGATTGGTCTTCCGCGTAAACCAAGCTACTCAGTCTCTTTTCTCCACCGAATTTTCCTACTGAGCTCTCCTCATACTATTATTCTTGACATCTCTGATTAGCATATAAATAGTCGCCTAGGCCATCTCTCCTTCGAATACCCTGGATCAGTTGGGGCTGGTCCCCGGCAGGTGGCGACCGAACAGGGACCTCAGGAGGCAATACTCAAAGAGCTGAGCAGACACGAACCACGCAATCAGCAGGCAATAAGCATGGAGCTCAGCAGTGACGAATCATGCTGCTCAACTGGCAATAATCAAGCACGTGACCAGGCAGGAATCACGCAGCTCAGCTGGCAATTGTCATGCAGATGAGCCGGCAGGAATCACGCAGCTCAGCAGGCCCTGATCACGTGACTCTGCAGGCACTGATCACGTGGCTGATCAAGTCCAGATCACGTGACTGAGCATGCACTGATCACGTGGCTATCATGCACTGATGACGTGACTGCGCATGCACTGATGACGTGGCTGATCGGGCACTGATCACATGGCTCATCATGCACTGATCACGTGTTTATCAGGCAATGATCAGTGACTGACAGGCGCTGATCATGGGACTGTGCACGCACTGATCACGTGGCTATCATGCACTGATCACGTGACTGCGCATGCACTGATGACGTGGCTGTTCGGGCACTGATCACGTGTTTATCAGGCAGTGATCAGTGACTGACAGGCGCTGATCAGGGGACTGTGCACGCACTGATCAGGTGGCTGATCAGGAACTGACCACCTGACCGCGCATGCAGTGATCACGTGGCTGGTCGTTCACTGATCACGTGTTTATCATACGGTGATCACGTGACTGAGAGGCGCTGATCACGTGACTGTGCCGTCAGTGATCACGTGGCTGAGCAGGCACTGATATCGTGACTGAGCATGCACTGATCATGTGCCGGGAGCCGGGGAGGCATTCCACTCTGGACAAAGGTCATGAGGAAGGAGGCTCGGCATACGCAAATGCGGGATCGAGCCTCAGGAGTCCACCCGGATATTCTCGAGCATCTCCCCCAAAAAAAACCGGAGTCTGCCTACTGTATTGCTTTGTGCTCTCACCTCTGATTTCACTGGGGGCTGTCCCCCACCACCATCTCGCTCTCTCTGTCAAAGAGTTAACTTACAGCTCCAATTCATAAAGTTCCTTGTCATTCTTCCCTTTAACTTCCAGCTGAGTCTCCATCTGGAGCGCGAACCCACCACACTAATTATGCCTGGGCTGCTAAGACCCACTCGAGAAGGTGTCTAGGGTGAGGCACCTTTCGCTATTCGAGAGGCGCCTGCGGCCTACGTAAGTGGTGCAAACTTCTTGTCTTGAAGTTTGATTGGTCTTCCGCGTAAACCAAGCTACTCAGTCTCTTTTCTCCACCGAATTTTCCTACTGAGCTCTCCTCATACTATTATTCTTGACATCTCTGATTAGCATATAAATAGTCGCCTAGGCCATCTCTCCTTCGAATACCCTGGATCAGTTGGGGCTGGTCCCGGCAGGTGGCGACCGAACAGGGACCTCAGGAGGCAATACTCAAAGAGCTGAGCAGACACGAACCACGCAATCAGCAGGCAATAAGCATGGAGCTCAGCAGTGACGAATCATGCTGCTCAACTGGCAATAATCAAGCACGTGACCAGGCAGGAATCACGCAGCTCAGCTGGCAATGTCAAGCAGATGAGCCGACAGGAATCACGCAGCTCAGCTGGCAATTGTCATGCAGATGAGCCGGCAGGAATCACGCAGCTCAGCAGGCCCTGATCACGTGACTCTGCAGGCACTGATCACGTGGCTGATCAAGTCCAGATCACGTGACTGAGCATGCACTGATCACGTGGCTATCATGCACTGATGACGTGACTGCGCATGCACTGATGCGTGGCTGATCGGGCACTGATCCTGGCTCATCATGCACTGATCACTGTGTTTATCAGGCAATGATCAGTGACTGACGAGGCGCTGATCATGGGACTGTGCGCACTGATCGCGTGGCTGATCATGCACTGATT